>NC_034594.1:156721774-156728209 GCF_900095145.1 Mus pahari | reverse complement strand
TTGACATTCTCTTCCTGGCCACTAAAGTGAGCTGAACCTTTAGAATAATGCATTGAGCTCTTTTGTTTTACCTAATAAATACTCAACAATAATTTAATACAGATAATTGTTTAAAAAAAAAAAACAGGGATGTTTCTATTATTTTTGTCAACTGAGAAATAGTGGTACTTTTTTACTCTTTCCAACTTTTAAACTACACTCAATTATAGATATACACATAAATCAGAATTATAATTCAGACTTGTCAATTGTTTCAAATTTTCATTGTGTTACTTAAGACTTACAACTTATGAATGATTGAGGTAGGATATGAATGTGTGTGTGTTTGTGTGTGAGTACATCTTTGTGTGTTTGTGTGCATGTATGTGTGCATTCATGTGTGCTTTAATGTATATGTGCTTATAAACCCTTAGTATTATATGTATTATTTATATGTTAATGTATGTAAAAATTCTAGAGCATTCTCCCTAACGGTTGTATTCATGCATGTGTCATAGTATGCACAATATTCTCATTAATCCTCTCTGAAAAATGACCATTTCTCTTAAGTTATGTTATTTATAACCTTTTTGTATCTTGTTTCCTATACTTCTATACACTCATATTGGTCTGTATTAACTTTGAATTTTACTAAAGATATATCATCAGGATTTGAAGGAGTAAAAATTCAATTAATTACAATGAAACTTATCAGTGTGCTAAGCAATAGATTTAGCTGTAGAGTTACTCAGCAATAAACATACAGTCACACTTAACTTTATATAACTTTGATATGACTCGGCTTGCTGCTAACATTCCTCATGTATAGCAGACAAGAATATTAGAAATATTAATTTTTATCATCACCCTGGAAAGTGCTTTGTCTTCATTGAGACTGACATTTTGATTAAAGCAGCTCAGACCACAGCAATACTTAGTTACTGCCATGGTGGCATGCATGATCATCGTGGCATGAAGTGGTCAGAAGCTTTTCACTTTGTCATTTTTTTTTTTTGGTTTTTCGAGACAGGGTTTCTCTGTATAGCTCTGGCTGTCCTGGAACTCACTTGGTAGACCAGGCTGGCCACGAACTCAGAAATCCGCCTGCCTCTGCCTCCCGAGTGCTGGGATTAAAGACCTGCGCCACCAGGCCCGGCTCATAGAGACTTCTAAGAGACTCAAGGCAGATCATTTTCACGTTAAAACTCTGCACTGATTACATACCAAGAGCCTGGTCTTTTTTCTTGAGGGGCTCTGCACAGTGGATCAGAGGCAGAAACAGAGAGCAGATCATGGCACCCTTGGTGAGTGCTGAGGGATGAGGGCAGGGATGAAGGCATGTGCCATATACACCCAAACACTAAACACACCAAACTCCATGGCTTCTGCTTGGGCTGTAGGGAGGCAGGCTGGATGGGGGCAACCTGAGAGAGGCTACATCAGTTCTAGGCTTGTGCAGAATCAGAGGCTGGGCACATCACTGACCAGGTAGATGACATGGGGAAGGTTTTAGGTTGTTTGGGAAATCTGAATAAAGCCTGGGTCTTGGTTGTGTCTTTTTGTCATGAATGGTGACTAGGCAATAGTAAATGTCGACTGTGAACGTGTTTTATTTTCTCGCAAAAGCAGTTAGACCATTCTGCAACAAGACATTAGAGAGGAAAAATTGAGCATGAAATAGCTGGAGTTTCGGGTCCCCATGGTTCTTGGCACAGTGTTAAAGGGAAACACTTTTAGGTGATGAAACACTGGAGACCAATTTGGCAGTTCTGGCTAACTAAGCTACAACTTCCTTCTTGACCACACTTCTCCACAAGACTTGTGTCTAATCTTCCTCAGCCCCATAGGTTCTTGCTGCTCTCTCTTAGGAAAGATTGAAAAGAGCCTGTGTGAGAGAGAAAGCACCACTTTGAGGCTGAAGGGGCAGCAAAGAGCTCTCCTGTCCTTCAGAGAGAGCACAGATCTTCTTCAGAGACAACAAGGCTAAGGCTCTGGAGGCCCTTAGTTCCCAGGGCGCAGAGTGGACATGCCCATGAAGCCACCTGACTTCTGTTTTCTTTTCTTTTCCTCTCCCTCCCTCCCTCCCTCCCTCCCTTCCTTCTTCCCTCCCATCCTTCTGTCCTTCCTTCATCCTTCTTTCCCTCCCTCCCTTTCTCCATCCCTTCCCTCCTTTCATTCTTTCTTTTGAGGGAAGGTGGTTTTGCTATGTAGCCCAGACTGACCTGGAAACTGCATTCCTTCTGTCCCAGCCTCCCAGTGCTGGGATTACAGATTTGAGCCACCATATCTTCTTCCTTTGAGGGCTTTTGTAAGGTCATGCCATGGTAATCTTTACAGAGCACTGGAGGTATAAAATTTTTATGAATAAGATTTGTCTAGAAAGGTTATTAATATGCATTGAGAATATAAACTTTAAACTATTATTATTATTATTATTACTATTATTATTGACTTTACTATTTTATCTATGATGTTATGATGTGTGTGAGTTGCATGTGCACATGCCATGGACTGTGTGTGGAAGTCAGAGGTCAACTTTCAGGAGGTTTTTTTGTTGTTGTTATTCTGTCTTGGTGAAGCAGGGTCCTTCTTGTTTTTGTCTCTATGTACTTGCAGCTAGCTAGCCCATGTGGTGATGGTGCCAACTCTCATCTTGAAGTAGAAGTGCTAGGATTCCAGGTGTGTGCTACCCCATTGGGCATTTTGAAACCAATTATTTATTTACATATTTATTTATCTGTGTGTGCAGCAGTATCGTCATGCACATGTGGAGGTCAGATCATTTCTCTCCTTCCAACATGTGGGTCCTGAGAATAAATTTAGGCCATCAAGCTTGGCAGTAAGCCCCTTTATTCCTGGAGTCTGCCCCTGGCCACATCTGGCTTTTTAAAGCATGAGGTTTGGGTCTTGTTGTGAAACTTTCAAGACAAGTGTTTTTGTTGACTAATCCATCTTCTCAGTGGAAGACTATGAATTGTTAGCAGTTCTCTGGGAGGGGTACGTGAGTTTGCACCAATACTCTAACTTGACCGGAAGTCCTCTTTTGTCACTAGGCTTATGACACTCCGACAACACAGACAGATTGCTTTTCTCTGACACAAAATAGTTGGTTTTGATTATATAAACAGTGGATGTGCTGATGGGAACTTTTAGAAGCTGCAGAGTGGAGTTCATAGTAACATGTTTGAATAATTTCCTGCCTTGTCTGCATTGCTTCTTCACATCTGCCACAGGGGGGCGTCCACTGGAAGATCTGTCCTGTAAGAGTATTGGACAGATGTGCTGCCATTAGCAACATACTGTTAGGCTCATTCCTCTGATTTTTTTTTTTTTCTTAGTTGGAGTGTTAGGGATCAAACTCAGGGCCTTGGGTATGGCAAACAGATGCCTTATCACTGGGCTGTGTCTCTAGTCCATAGTTTTCTGAGACAGGGCCACACTCCACAGGCCAGATGGGCCAGGATCTCACAGTCCTACTTCTGTGAGATTCCTGGCTTGGTTAATTTGCTCTTCAATTTTCCTACGTAATGCTGCAACAGGCACATATGCAGGTAAATCTTTGTATTCCTCTTTGAAGTGTGGCCTTAGGGTGAATCTTACAAACTACGACGGTGCCACGACGTTTTTTGCTGGGCTTCTGCTGCTTTTTCTTTTCTAATAGGAGGTTATGCTGAGTGTCAGCTTGGTGGGGCCAAGAAATACTCAGGGAATTGGTGAAGCTTGATTTCTGGGTACAGCCGTAAAGACCTTCTAGAGAGGATTGGTTAAGGGGAGAGGACCCCATGGACTGGAGACCTGGGTGGAATGCCTGGGGAGAAGGACAAGCTATTCGGCCAGGCATCTGTTTGTTCCTTCCATGCCGGCTGCCACGGGTGAGGTACAGTGTTCCATCTGGCTCTCCTCATCTCTAGGGTGTGTGACAGGGGGTGCCCAGCACACCTCTTTCCTTGGCCATAGTGATGAGAAAGCTTAGCTTGTGGTTGGTGCTGAGGATTCATCTGGCCCTTGCCAGCGCCCTCTCTGGCAGGGAGCTCCACTCCCAGCTCACTCCGTTCAGGTTGAATGTCTTTCTCATCTGCAGGGGTTTTCTGTTGCCTGGTAGGTTTTCCTTTTCTTAAGTCAATGGAAAAGCTTTAAATACTGCTCTCTCTCTCTCTCTCTCTCTCTCTCTCTCTCTCTCTCTCTCTCTCTGCATGTTTGCCAAAGTGTGTGGTGAAAGGACAGTTTGAGGGAATTGGTTTTCTCTATCTGCTGTGTGGGTCCTGGGGATAGAGTTCATGTTGTAAGGTTTGGTGACAGGCTCTCCTACTGTCTAAGCCATGTCGCCAGCCCCCTTTAGTCAGTTTTGAGCTAATATATTCTTCTCATTCTAAACAAGATTATTAATTTTTATTCTTTGTGTTTGAGTGTTTGCCTACACGAATGTGTATGTGCTGTATATATGTGTACCCGGTGCCCACAGAGGCCAGATCTCTTGAACCTGGAGTTCAGGGTGGGTGCATGCCTCCATGTAGGTGCTAAGAACTGAACCCAGGTCCTCTGCAAGAACAGCAAGCACTCTCGTACTGGCTAGTTTTGTGTCAACTCGACACAAGCTGGAGTTATCACAGAGAAAGGAGCTTCAGTTGGGGAAATGCCTCCATGAGATCCAGCTGTAAGGCATTTTCTCAATTAGTGATCAAGGCGGGAGGTCTCCTTGTGGGTGGTGCCATCTCTGGGCTGGTAGTCTTGGGTTCTATAAGAGAGCAGGCTGAGAAAGCCAGGGGAAGCAGGCCAGTAAGGAACATCCCTCCATGACCTCTGCATCAGCTCCTGCTTCCTGACCTGCTTAGTTCCAGTCCTGACTTCCTTTGGTGATGAACAGCACTGTGGAAGTGTAAGCTGAATAAACCCTTTCCTCCCCAACTGCTTCTTGTTCATGATGTTTGTGCAGGAATAGAAACCCTGACTAAGACAACTCTTAACCATAGAGTTAACTCTATAGCTCTCTCATGTTATTTTTAAAATTTGATTTTTAACAGGCTGCTTCTCCCCCACTCCCAACCCCTGTGGTGGTTTTCCTAAGATTCCCATACAGGAGGGTGCTGTGGGGTCAGCAGTGACATGGCTTGCTGTCATTTCCTGTCCCTCATCTCTGAGAACCTCAGAACACCCGTGGACTCCTTGTTTTAGGTCCACTTTTTTCACCATCAAAACCTAGTGTCATGGCTAGAGACATAGCTTAGCGACAGTGCTCTTGGGATGTGCAAAGCTCTGGGTTCCATCTCCAGCACCATTAAGTACTCCAATGTAGTAATGGCTCAATTTACAGTAAGGACCATGCACTTAGAGAAACTATATTCCAGCAAGATGGACAGAAAGAGATGCCCAACATGCAGGTACTTGGCTGCAATAAACCCAGGGTGCGTGCAGTTCCTTCCCTGATACCTGAACTACAATCTCCAGTGAAACAGAACAGTCCAGAGAGGGAAACAGCTCCAAAGCTTTAGCAGAGTGGGGGTGGGTCAATGAGGTCCAGAGTCAGGAGCTCGGGTGGGTGATGTGGCCTCATCCTTCACAGGTTGTTCGGTAAATGGCCATTGGCTATTGCCACGTCCTGGAGGGAGAAGCTCTTCCTTACTTTGTAGCTCAGTCTTTTGTCTCGTGACTCCCAGACCATACTGTTTTAATCATCGTGAGTTTGTAGTATGCTTTGAAACCAGGACATGTGACGGCCTCAGCTTAGCACTGTCTTGAGATTATTTTGGTTGTTGGAGTTCATTTGTGGTTCCTCATGAATTTCAGGGTGCATTTTCCTACTCTTGTTAAAACGGATTAGAGTTTGGGTAGAGATGCATTTTGTCGTGGATGACTATTGCAGCATTAAGCCCTTCAATCCATGAATAGATTTCTTTTAAAAACTTATTTCACTGATTTTTTTTTTAAGATTTCATTTTATATCTTCTTTTGCTTTCTGGGTTGCTTCTTCCTGGGACCATTTTTCTCTTCTTCTCTTCTCTTCTCTTCTCTTCTCTTCTCTTCTCTTCTCTTCTCTTCTCTTCTCTTCTCTCTCTTCTCTCTTCTCTCTTCTCTCTTCTCTCTTCTCTCTTCTCTCTTCTCTCTTCTCTCTTCTCTCTTCTCTCTCTCTCTCTCTCTCTCTCCTTTTAAATATGTTTATTTATTTTATTGTATGTGAGTGCATTGTATGCTGTCTTCAGACACACCAGAAGAGGTTATTAGATCCCATTAGAGATGGTTTTAAGCCACCATGTAGTCGCTGGGAATTGAACTTAGGACCTCTGAAGAGCAGTCAGTGCTCTTAACCACTGAGTCATCTCTTCAGCCCTCTTTATTTCTCTTTCTTTCTTTCTTTCTTTCTTTCTTTCTTTCTTTCTTTCTTTCTTTCTTTCTTTCTTTCTCTCTCTCTCTCTCTCTCTCTCTCTTTTCTCTCTTCCTTCCTTCCTTTCTTCTCTTTCT
>NC_034594.1:156708332-156721719 GCF_900095145.1 Mus pahari | reverse complement strand
TCTCTCTCTCTCTCTCTCTCTCTCTCTTCCTTCCTTCCTTCCTTCCTTTCTCTCTTCCTTCCTTTCTTTCTCTCTCCCTTTTTTCTCTCTTCCTTCCTTCCTTTCTTCTCTTTCTTTCTTTCTTTCTTTCTTTCTTTCTTTCTTTCTTTCTTCCTTTCTTTCTTTCTTTCCTTGTGCTGAGAGTTGGATCCAGAGCTTCATGTATCAGGCAAGCTGTCTATCACTGATCTTTGGCTCCAGCCCCTTTGTACCTTTGTAATTTTGAGACAGTCTCTAGGTTGCTTCACTTTGAACTTAATATTTTCCTGCCTCAGTTTCCTTGGTAGCTGGAATCACGGGTATGCATTCCTAGGGCTCTGTTCATCCCTGGGTCCTTTTTAATGCAGCTTGTTTTTTTTTTCTGAACAATGGCTTGAGTTTTAATTTATTTTAGATTTATTATATATATAAGTTTACTGTCTGTGTCTTCAGACACCAGAAGAGGGCATTGGATCCCATTACAGATGGTTGTGAACCACCATGTGGTTACTGGGAATTGAACTCAGGACCTCTGGAAGAGCAGTCAGTGCTCTTAACTGCTGAGCCATCTCTCCAGCCCCCTAATTTGTTTTATGTGTGTCGGTGCATAAGATTTTTTGTCTGCATGTTTGTTTGTGTACTATGTGCATGCCTGGTGCCTGTGGAGTTCAGAGGAGGGCATCTGATCCCATGGAATTGGTTATAGGCAGTTGTAAGCTCCCATGTGGGTCTGGGAATGAAATCCTGGTCCTCTGCAAGAGTAGAAAGTATTCTTAACTTTGCTGAGCCTTCTCCCTAACCCATCTTTACATTTAAACAATCATTTATTTCATTATATAGGTGCATGTCAATTCATCTGGGCCCTAAAAGATCAGAATTTGTATTTAATTGATTCAAATAATTATCTGAATGTTCTATCATTTCTGGAGGAACTGTCTCCTCTTCATCAATTGCAGATGTCACTTCTAAGCGATTTTTTTTTTCTGTAAGCAGGAAGATATCTTCATTGCCAGCATGTAATACTGATTGATCCGACTTTATGAACAATATTGTTGTCAACAAGTTTTATAACATACAAGAGAGAAAAAGACAATAGGAATGTAGGATGCCTTGGCAAATGAGATATTAACAAGTACAAACTCTTACATTTACTCTCCTTTTGAGAACTTTGTACTGAGTTCTGTTAGGACTATAGTCTTTTTTCCCTTTGTTTACTCTAGAAATAATTTATTTTTAGGACAGGGACTGAATCAAGGCCCTTTGTGTGATAAGCAAGTCCTTTGCTATGGAGATACATACATATATGTGGGGATGGGCCACAGGGATGGAATCAAAATTCATCTGACATGAAGCAGGCCACTGAAAGCACACGGAGGGTCCTCACTACTTGGCTGTGCATGAGTACTGAGCCTGAGCAGGGACTGGGACAATGGTGACTTTCTTTTTGTACTGTGCTTGGGAACAAGACTTTTCACTGTTGGAACTTTACAAATAAAATTTACTTTATTTTTATTAGTGTGTGTGTGTGTGTGTGTGTGTTACATACATGACAGCTATGCCTCCCCTATGGAGGTCAGAGGATAACTTCGGGAGCTGTTTTTCCCCTTCCACCTTGTTCTGAGGCAGAATCTCTCCTTTCTTTCTGTCTTGGAGCTTCACACTTCCCTCTGTATGGCCTGGAGGGCTTCCAGGTGACTCTCCGGTCTCTCCCCACTCTAGCAAAGCTAGGATTAGATATGCTTGCCTCTAAATTTGACTCCTTCCGTGGATTCAGGGATTGGACACAGGTCATCAGACTTGCAAGGCAAGTGCTTTCCCTTCTGAGCACCTCACTGATATCATGGCTGGAATTTCTAATGCAGGTACCCAGGTTCCACCAAGAGCATCCATGGACAATGCTAGCACCTGGAATGATGGAATCTCATCTTTTACAAGATGATAGCATGTTTCCTGGGGGGAGTGGATGGGGACACTGTACGTTCCCATAGAGTGTGAGGTGGGTGTCTTGCCTTCTACCTCCATCTCAGACTGGTGGCGGTCGGAGATTTTCTTCCCTTTAAAGCAAAGAGCTGTAGCCCACTCAGTCTTTACAAACAAGTTAGACAGGAGTAAAATTGACTTTATTAGAATGGGAGGTAGGTTGGCAAGAGGAAGACCCAAAGGGAGAACTCAGGGATTAAGTTCAACCGTTTCCTTTTGTGGGTGTGGAAGAACAGCATTTCTGAGTTTGCCCTGACCTTTTGAACTTTAGCCTGCTTGCTAAGCTGGTCCCTGTGCCAGTGCCTCTGCTAACCACAGAAGTCCTTTGCCTTCTCTCTGGAAATGTGGAGCCCTGCCATCACCCACTGCTGGCAGAACCTCTCCCCAACTCCCCCGTAAACCTTGCTTGAACCTAGGTCCACATTGACCCAACTTGCTTCTGTGCACTGAGGCAGCTTGGTAAGCAGCTGGCTCGGGGTGCAGTTAATAATCTTGTCATTTGTACCCTGTGGTCTTTTCTATCTGCCTCTCCCATCCTTTTAAATTAAATTACCATCGGTCTCCTCCCCACCAGGGGGAAGATTAATGAGCCTTCATCTGTCCCCTTCGAGCACATGCAATCGTCATGTCCTGAAGAGAGTAGCGGCGGCGGCGGCAGATAAATTATGGGCTGTCATCATAGAGGTTGGTGGGCAGAGGTAGGTCCCTCTCTATTCACAGGTCCTGCCTTGGGCTGGGCAGGTGTGGGATCAGCATTTGTGGGTGGAATGCCTCCGAGAGGGGACCGAGACACTGGGACCATGGGAAGGGGAGAATTAGTAAGACTCAAGGGTGACTGCTCCCAGAATGAACGGCCTTTGACTCAGTTCAATTATATTGTCTCTCACTCATAAAACCATAAATAGCATTCGCAAGCCATAGAAGTTTAGACAGAATGTGCACAGTGCTATGTTCTGCAGAGCTTGGAACCTTTAACAGGAGTTATTAAGAGTTATTATTATGATTATTATGATTTCATTTGATTTTTTACCTCCAGCTTGCTTTTCACATGTAAAACAACGATACAAAGGACTTGTCAGATTCCTTCACAGGAGACTGGCCACTAGTTACTTCTGTCACCTCAGTGTCTGGAGGAACAGTTACAGATGTAGTAAAGACTTGTGTTCTGGTTCCCTGAAAGCTTATCTCCCCCCATACACTGTATGTGGATTTATAGACCATATTAATAAGTGGGCTTTAGGGGCTGGTGATATGGCTCAATGTAACGGAGTTTGCCATTAAACCTAAAGACATGAGTTCAATCCTTGGGACACAGATGGGAGAAGAGAACTGACTTCTGAAAACTGCACTTTGACCTCCATACATGTGCTGTGGTAGATGCACTCACAAACAAACAAACAAACAAACAGTTATAAACAAGAAAAATGCATCTTGGGTTTGTAACAGCCATGGGGGCAACAGGACTTTCCAAAAATTGATCATGTTATATGCTTCTCCCAAGCTCACAAAATGTAAGGGGTCCCAATATCTATGTCCCCACTATATTTATGTGCCCCCTTCTGTCACCTGACTCATGTTGAGAGGACATAAAAAGCCATCAATGGAAATAAACCCAGTTCCATTTTCGCAGAATGGATTTTCTTGGTAGTGGTTCATTTTTCTGCAGATGGATTGAGTTATAAAACAATGTAAGATGTTTTAAAGTAGAACATTTTATGGCATCAAACATCCTCTGATGGCTCCAAAGAGAAAACAGAAGCACAGATGGTCACGTGATGCTGGTCACGTGATTCCCGGAGTCCAGCCTCTGCCTTCAGGTGCTTGTTCTTTCCCTTGCCTCTGTCCTTGGTAGCTGAATCACAGGCATCCCTGTCCTGAGCTGCCTGGAAACTGTTTCTCTGCTGGGTGAGTCCTCTGCAGGGAAACAAAGTATCTTGCACAGGCTGGAAGAGCCCCTGGCTAGCCTTCCTTCCATCTCTGACTCCTCAGTCCACAAAGAACATCCTAAGGCCATAGACGCCTAGCTAGAAAGTGCATGACACTGTGTGAGTCATTTGGGACTGTGACTAAGTCAGTTTCCTTTTTGATCCTTGGTTTTGTGAATAAGATCACGGGTGAGTGAGTGTGTGTGTGTGTGTATGTGTGTGTGTGTGTGTGTGTGTGTGTGTGGTGTGGGGGTGGAGATGAAGAAAACAAACAAGGCAGGCTAGACACAGCAGGGCAGATGCACTCATGAGGCTGTGGCAGCATGCACTGGGCCTGCACAGACCCAAGCCAGATCAGGGGGAAATGGATACAGGTTTCCAACCCAATCAGAGATGCTGTCTCCAATTGACAACCATTTGCATGAGAAAAATTAGTTCCTTCAATGGTGTCTTACCAGGTATATAATCCAAACGTAAAGGCAGGCCCTGTGCCCAGCAGAAGATGGTAAACAAACTCAATCGTATTTTTGGAGTTTTTTTTTTTTTCTTATTAATTAATTAATTAACTAGCTTTATATCCCAATGTCAGCCTTCTTCTCCTCCCAGTACCCTCCTCACACAGATCCTCCCATTTCCCCCTCCCCTTTTCCTCTGTGAGGGGGAGGCCCCTCTCTCTCTGGGTATCACCTCCTCCCCCACTGCAGGACTAGGCTCATCCTCTCCCACTGAGGTCAGATAAGGCGGCCCAGTCAGGGGAATGAGACCCATAGGCAGGTAACAGATTCAGGGACCTTCCCCCGCACCAGTTGTTGGGGAACCTGCATGAATGGAATACTACTTAGCCATCAAAAACAAGGACATTATGAATTTTGCAGGCAAATGAATGAAGCTACAAAATATCATCCTGAGTGAGGTAACCCAGACCCAAAAGGACAAGCATGACAGGAACCTAGCATAAAGGTTCTCTGACAGGCTCCACCCAGCAGCCAATGGAAACCGATGCAGAGACCCACAGCTAAACATTAGACAGAGCTTCAGGAGCCTTAGAGGAGGTTTTTCTTCTCATATTGCCTTTCCCCCTTAATCTTTTGTTTGCATCTTATGGTTTCCAATTTTATGTTTTTATGGAGTATTTGTTTTGTTTTGCATGTGCACTTGTGGTGTATATATGTGCACAAATATGCACATGTGTTTTACACTTTTTCTTTTTTAAACAATTAAATTTGTTTGTCCTAAAGAAAGAGAGGGACGTCATGGAGATGGATGGGTGGGAAGGTGGCAATCGTAGAAGAAACGAGGAAGGGAAAGCATAATCAGAATATAGTTTAGGAAAAGCTTATTTAAAAACATCATGAAAAGCGATTGACTCATAGAGTTTAGTTTTAATAATAAACACTGAGACCTTGGGAAGTTGACTTCAGCTCACTGGCTGATTAGCATGGCTTTAGCATACCGTACCAGACCAGGGGCTTTCTATGCATTGTCTAATGTTCATTGCTGCACTATCTACTCACTGAAGATGTAATCATTACTTTCCCCCTTTTGTAGAGGGTAAGAATATTTCTTTTGTGTGTGTTAAACTTGAATGTAAGAAATCTGTATATTTTAGTACATTGACTCCTCCCGTCAGCAGTCTGAAATACCATCATCATGCCATTTTATGGACACAGTGCCAAAGCACAGGAGGTTTAAGCATTTTACCCAAGATGAAACAGCAAAAAACACAAAACAGCCACTACCCCGTGCATGTTGTTTGGCTCCTGAGTTCTCATCCATGAGTCAGTAAATTATAGAATTATGCTAACCCAACCAGTGAGTGCAGAGCTCAGCTCTTATCTCCCATCCCGAGCCTTCCCTCTACCTGCACCGTCTTGTTTACCCACGATCCATCGTTTATAAATAGTTTTAGAAATCATTATGGAAACTATACGGTCCCTTGGTACATAAACACACACTTATCTCTGGCTATTTAGACAATGTCCCTCAAATATGTTTGTAGCGAGAGGCCAGCAGACACTCCCCATTCTGACTAGAACTGGAGAGCAATGATAAAGTACTGTCAACTGGAGACCTCGCCATCCTGACATTTATGCTGAAGGGTGTGCTGTTTGCTGCAAGAAGTATGGGTGCCATTTTCAAAGGTCAAATAAATCACCTTTAAAGTCGTGAAAAGGTAAACAGACTGATGCCTGGGCAGCTTTCCTAGGTTTATGAGGTCTTCTGGCAACAGGGATATACAGAGACCTCATCCATCACCCCACCCCCCAGCTCTCAGGCACTTATTCCTTGGAGCAATCACTCCGTCACTCAGGGTAATTTCCCCTCAAATTGTTATTAGGAAATATGCAGGCACAGGCAAATGGAACCCTTCCCATACTTCATCCCCACCCAAGGTGTGCTTTCTCTCTAGGTAAAATGGAAAGTTGTCGCAATGATACATGGGAGGCTGGGAGGATGGTCACGGTACTAGAAGGCAGGAGGGGAGAAAATGGGGGACCATGGCAGGAGAGGAGACTGGGAGATAGTCGGGCAGGCTGCCATGACATGACAGAAACAAAACAGTTGTCACTGAATGAAAAATACTTCTGTGGCGCATGGAGAGGGTGGGAGCCTGCCAATCACAGTCTGCTCGGCTCAGATCTACTTTCAAGGTCTCTGAAGGGCTCCGCACACCTTCTTTTAGCACGCTCTTAAGTTATACATTTGTAGTTCAAGTTATCTTAAATGACTATTCTGTAGAAGAAAATAGATGCCTCCTAAAAGACTAAGAGCCCAATTGTTGTAAACAAAGAGCCTTAAAGAATGGTTCCAAGCTACCCAATGGCTCCTTAATCTTGTAGCTGTCCTGGAGTTGGGGATATAGGCTCATGGTGATCCAATCTTGCCTCTGATTTTCCTTCTGCATGTCACAACAGCTCCCATCAGGCCCCTACCACTAGGGGAAGCTTCTCCAAGCTCAGACATCTGTTGATATTTTGTATCATTGTGGATTTCAAGAGCGTGAGTGAGTGTGGACAAGGAGGCATTCCGAATGCCCATATGCTTTAAAAGTATCTGACTTCAGTCTTGTTTTCTTGTACTTTTTGAGATGGAAGAAGAGGAAGGAAAGAAGGAACAGAGATGAAACCATCTTCTAACTGTTCATTTGAAATCAGTGGCATTCTATTGAATCAGTCTTGTGTAAATTTGATTTTTTTGTTGCTTTAAAATTTTTTTTTTCCTAGCTCGACCTAGCCTGGGATTCGTCTCAGCTAGGCTGCAGAGACCACCGAGTGTTCTCATCAACCAGAGACCTAATTGCAGTCATTTATTATAGTCACTTATCTGATAGTGGCTTCATTATCTGTGATAGTTTTACAGGGACAAAATCCACCAGGCATTCAGTGGAATATATAAACATGTTATCCTCTGACAGGGTGTCTGTTACTTACTGTCAACACTAACTGGCCCTTGCCACATATCTACAGCTTATATGAAGTAACGATGAGTTTAATAAGCCCCAGTGAAAGCTACAGTGTAAACAGCATAGCAGGAGTGTCACCCTCTTAAACAAACAGAGGTGATGGAGAAGTACAAACAGAGCTGGATGAGAGCCTAAGGAGACGAACATCAGGTCGGGAGAGAAATTCCACTGATGAGCCCCCAACCAGATTATCACCACAGAGCAAGCATTTGTATATAAGGATGATACCCACAGAATCCTTTCTTTTGAAACTCTACAAATTCAGATTTTTCTCCCCCTTTGGCTAACCATTGGGAAGGAGCTATAGGTGGAAAAGCAAGCACCATTTTCTTATGATTATTATCTTTAGAAAATTCCTAGTAAGTAACTTAGTTCAATGGGCATTCTACAGCTGGTGTCACAGGTGTGTGTGTGTGTGTGTGTGTGTGTGTGTGTGTGAGTGTGTGTGTACATATATACATATATATATGTATACACACATATATGTATATATATATACACACATACATAATACACACATACATGCATTCATATATACATACATATATGCTTTGTAGGTGCTGTATGGTAAGTTTTTTTCAGCCTCATTAGAATAAATCCGTAAGACAAGTATGTGAATTACACACGCCACAGTTCTCCAATACATAGGCAGGTATCTTGTCCTTACACCAAATACGGATCCATTTCCATATCATGACAGATGATGAGCTTCTTTTGCTTTGCATTCTCAGGGAGGGCTGACTGGGATCCTGGATCCAGAAATTAAGAACAATCTCCCTCCATTCCCTCTCCCCTGATTTCTTTTATATCCTCCATGACTCCTGCTGGTAGTGATTCATTTTGTTCTTCTGGTATTAAGGCTTTCCCCACTCTCTGCTTCTTTGACTTTGAACTGTAAACCACACTGGAAGGGGAAGATTAGGATCCCTTTATTGACAGAATGGTTAGCATCAAAGAAGACATTGAAAACCTGGGCTCAAACCCTCAGTGGACACCTATGGAAAAAGATTAACTATAAAAGGAGGATGCTGTGGCCCCTCCTCCAGTATTTTAGAGTGGAAACAACCAGGAAGCAGACATCCCAAAACTCGTGGTAGTTATTGCCTTGGCATATTGTGGGCCAGATTAGCTCCATTATCTGTCTGTAGCCCGCAGAACGAGCCATGGGATGGGAAGATGGAGCAGGAGGAACAGGATCAGGTTTGCTGCAAAGGTTTTCAACATCTGCAACGACAATCCTGTCTGTCCTTGCAGATAATGTTTCACAAGATGGCTCCGGTCAAATGTACTTAAGAAGGTAAGGGCTGGCAAACTTTCCTAACACAAGATTTCTCAAAAGCCTTTCCTAAAATAGAGCGTGGCATAAATATCTAAGGACCGCTGGGTGTGCTAGTGTACATCTGAGGCAGGAGAATCATGAGTTCCAGGCTTGTCTGTCTACACACACACACACACACACACACACACACACACACACACACACACACACACACTTTGTTCTTAAGTCTAAATAATAATTATTATCTAAATGGAGAACAAGATGAACAGCATATGAGGCAGAAAGAGAAGCATATATACAGTGCTCAGAGAAATAAAGGGAAGACAAGATCATAAATGTAGTGAACTTGAACCCTAAATAGCACTGAGACTGACAATTAGTTACTCGAAGCTTCTCTCCCCCTACTTAATAATACCTGAAAATATAGGTGGCCAATTGCAATTTATCAGTAAATTTCTCTTCCATACATGAAGTATGCTATGTAAATGAGTTATTTCTATTAGGGAAAGAGAAGAATTAGGTTTTTTTGCCTTCATCATGAAACATTCCATGCATGCTTCTCTTTGCCATTTATTGCCCTTTTAGGAAGGCTGTTAGGCAGTTTATATATGTATATAAAGATCTACCACAAATTTGTCAGTGAAAGAGTAATATCTCTCACAATTCTAAACAGCAACATAAATTATATTTTACTTCCAAACAACAGCCTTAGGAGCCGGATACTTGAGATGTCAGAGCCCAGGAGTCTGGAAATGAGCACGTGATCCCCTGACACATCTGCCCTGAACCCTGTGAGACCAAGAACTTACTATTGTTTGAGCTTTTATTTTGAAGGTTTGTTTATTGATTTGGTTTATTTTGGCTGAAGAAGAATGAGATGTTTTCTGTAGAACTTTGTAGACCACAACAATAATTAGAAGCACTTGGTGAGTGTAAAGATGAGGGGAAATCAATGAGAACGATACATTTCCAGATAGGGTAACTGGGCAAAACAACTACATGGTGTGGAATGAGGGAAGCACGAGGAGCGTTCCTAAAATGCAGGACCATCCGCTCAGTTTTAGGAAGTTTTTTCTATTTTAATTGTCTATGAATATTCAAGCAGGAGTCTTTAGTAAGTACATAGCTATATGGGCTTGTGAGAGGGAACAATTCCCACCTCCTTTTCCTAAACGATCTTCCCTTGAACAGTGTTTCTTCTATACATCTATACTGTTCCTCCACGTCATAGCTAAAAATCGGGTAAAGAAATCAATGACTTCACACAATTTCTAAGTCTGGTCTCTACTACCTGGTGAGAACTGGCTTTGTTGCCAGAAGGGTGTCTTGAGGTTTTCCTGTGATTTGATGTGGCTATTCAGGTCTTTTGTGTGTTGGTCTTGAAGAACTGACTGAGCCTCCTCAGTTTAAGGATACTGGGGTTTTCTTTACGTAAGAAGAAGAAAAGGTTACCGCAGGGTGGACTTTTCTTTGTGATTGCCATGTCTCGGTTACATGTGCCACCATGATTCTCTCTGTTAAAACCACATGCGTGAAAATCAATCCATATATATGTTCGTCGTTAAAGAGGGTTTATGAAATTCCAAAGTTTACTCTGGAACAATATTTTGTGTGCAAGAATGTCTTTAGTGGAGTCTCCTACTAAGCTTTACTTCTCCATTGTGGTTAAACATTTCCTGATGTTTGTGGGGCTTATACCATCCAAAGTCTAATTAAAGCAGTGAAAAGGGTGGCATTTTTAGGAGTGAGTCCTGCATAGAACCTTCCTGTGACTCGTAGCCACTTACCTCCATGCCATTCCACCGGAAACAACTATCCAATAGTGAAATCCAGGCAGCCATTCAGCATATAAACTTCGGAGATATTTTGGGCTCACGTTTTTTACATTGTACTTTGTTTACTTTTATTACTACTAGCTAATTTATTATATAAATGAGTGTATTGCCATACTTGCATATATTATGTATTGCTGTTTGAAACATCTGGCATTCATCAAGATTGCAAAGCATACGTAAACTTTTCAGTGTTTTTGTAGAAGCATGTAGTTGGATTCCTGCCCTCTATCATTAATTGCACCTATATAGGTAACATATTGGTATTGTCCCACACCTACATGCCAGTGGTTTCATAATTCATATGTGTAATGTATTATGCATTCTCAACTGTCAAGAATTTTTTTTCTAATATGTGCCAGATTTTTGCCAGCCTTCCCTCTAAGTTTTACTAAGTAAATTGGCAGAAGATGTTTTCCTACTTTTCCCTTCATATCCTCTGTTCTGCAGTTTGGTACATATTGGAGCTTAGTTTTAATAAGAATTGCAAACTTCCACATCTGTTGCTAAATCACAGTCTTTTCCTCCCATGTGTATTAAGGAAAGGGGATGTTATTTCTTGATATTGCCTTCGTTTGAAGTTATTTGCTTCCTTTAACAGATATTTGAAGTGGGCTAATGGTGTGTTTCACAAACTAAAAGAAAATGTTCCTGGAATCATACAAGAGTTCTGAGTGTGGAAAAATATATGACAATTTGAATATATTGCAATTTTAAGGCCATGTGCCTAGTAGTAACTTCTCTAGTAAATATTCAACTATATGATTACATAAAATAAAGCTAAAAGTTGAGAATGAAATTAATACATATAGCATGGTGCCTATGAGACTAGAGGATTAGTAACTTTGTGGGAAAAAAAAAAACCTTTTTCTTTATGGTAGGCAGCAGATTCACCCCTAAAGCTGCTCTTGGTCTCCCAAATCAATGAAGGAAATGTAGCTATGTGTTATATATACTAAGTTATGTGTCCNCACACACACACACACACACACACACACACACACACACACAGAGAGAGAGAGAGAGAGAGAGAGAGAGAGAGAGAGAGAGAGAGAGAGAGAGAAACAAAAACCCATGTTTAAACTGAAACAATAAAACAAGCCCAAAACCTGGTGAAAAGGATCAAATCTGAGTTATCAAAGAATATCCACCTCTGAACTTTTTGGTTTTCTGGGTTTCATTCTCCTTTGGTGCTTTCTTTGTCTCTTTAACACTTTATGGATTCAGGGGTTTCTGAGAGTTTATGGAATGAAATTCAGACGACTTTGCTTTGTTGGGGGTCTGCTGTGTATCCAGGTCTCGAGGAAAAGACTCTGAACTAAGGGAGCAAGGGGTGGGCAGAGGCTAGGTGATGCCTAGTGAATGTTACAATGGAGGAAAAGTACCCAGAAAGGTCAGATAAGAGACTCCAAGAGCAGCACTGTCTTTCTTAGCGTTATAATGAGGGCACTCCAGTGGTCTGACTTGAATCTTTGGGAGTAGGTCAGCAGTCCCTAGAAGCCACCCACCTTGCTATGGCCACCTCAGAAGAGAACTGCATTTGGGACAAGTGAGGTTGGATGAGTTTCCTGGTTTTTGGTTTTCTTGTCACTCTGGGCTTACGGATCTTCAAGCCAGGTGTCTGGATCTATAAAGGCACAAGGAAGTGAGAGATAAAACATAGGGGAATAGGAAGAGAAAGAGAAGGAAGCAGGAAGAATGTGGCTTCGAAGTGGTGGAGAACTCGGCAGGCTTCAGAGGCATGTCCCCCCCAGGTCATGTGAGCTTTGTCTTGCTACTCTAAATAGCTGGCCTCAGTGGGGGGCTCTGTGGATATGTCACATCTTCTGTTCATGGATGTGGAAAACCTCTGACAAAAACCATTTAAGGAAGGGAGGGAGGGAGGGAGGGAGGGAGGGAGGGAGGGAGGAAGGAAGGAAGGAAGGAAGGGTTTGTTTGGGCTCTCAGTTGGGAAGGCATGGTGGCAGACGATTGAGGCAGTAGAGAAAGACGAATGCTGCTGCTCAACTTGCCTTTTTCTTTCTAAGTGATCTGGGACTCCAGTCCATTGGGATGGGGTGGTTCTAGATCTTGTCAAATTGACAGTGAATATTAAACCTTACAGGAGGGACAAGTCATGAAAATGAATGTAAACAACAAAAGTGGAGGATGTCTGTGACCACAGGGAAGGGAAGGAAGAAAAGATTTGAGTTATGGACATTTTTTTTTTTTTTTTTTTTGGCCAGAGCATGGGGTCACTGTATCTTGGAATATACAATTGATAATAAGGATGGGTATCTCAGTTTTGTCCAACTCGCTGCCTGTAGGCTGCAGGTGTCCAAGGATAGCTTTGAATGGAGCCCAACAGAAAATTTTAAACTTTCTTAGAACATTATAACATATTTTTGTAATTTATTTGGTAACTCTAGTGTAAGGGTCTTTTTTCTTAAGATTCATTTCATTCATTCATTCATTCATTCACTCACTCACTCACTCACTCACTCATCATTCATTCATTGTGTGTGTATGTGCACACTTGAATGTCTGCTATGTGTATTTGAGTGCCCTTGGGCCAGAAGAAGCATTTAATCCCCTGGAGCTGGAGTTAAACGAAGCTGTGAACTCTCTGATGTGAGCAGTAACAACCTAACTTGGGTTCTCTGCAAGAGAAACAAATGCTTTTTTTTTTTATCCCAGTCCTCAAAGATTCATTTATTGACAAAAATGTACAGTTGGATCTTTATCTTTTCACTATTTGGGGAATTACATATATATTTTAGAAAACTTCTACTGTATTAACTTTCTATCCTGAAGTTGGATCTTTAATTATTATTCTTTTTTTTCTGTATAATTTTTTATTAGATATTTTATTTACATTTCAAATGCAATCCCGAAAGTTTCCTATACCCTC
>NC_034594.1:156694027-156707627 GCF_900095145.1 Mus pahari | reverse complement strand
GTATTCTAAGTTTCTGGGCTAATATCCGCTTATCAGTGAGTGCATATCTAGTGACTTATTTTGTGATTGGGTTACCTCACTAAGGATGATTACCTCCAGATACATCCATTTGCCCAAGAATTTCACAAATTCATTGTTTTTTAATAACTGAGTAGTACTCCATTGTGTAAATGTACCCCATTTTCTGTATCCATGCCTCTGTTGAGGGGAAACAAATGCTCTTAACCACTGAACCTTTCAGTCTCTGATGGTGAGAGGTTAGAAAATAGACTTTGCAATAAGAGCATTGTGTTACATTGTCAACAGGTTGGAAGCACCAGGTGGGCTGTGGGAAGGACTTTTGGATGAGGTAACTCTGCTCCTGCGAATGGAGTTCAATTCTCCCAGAACATGTGTAAAAGCTGGCTGAGGCAACGCCCATCTCCAACCCACCATTGGGATGGTAGAGACTGGAACATCTCTGGAGCTCGCAGTGGTGTACTTGGGCCTCTGGATCCAGGGTTAGTGAGAAGCTATGTTTCAAAGAATGAGGTCGATTGTGTTCAAGGAGGACACCTGACATTAACTCCTGGCTCCACAGATGTGCATGAATGTATGCGTAGCCCCTATCTGACAAGTGTACATGCACAGACACACAAGGAAGACACAGCTCATGGACAGTGAACTCTTCAGGCTGTGTTTTCTCTTTATTTGTTCCCTTCCACCCATAGCCTCTCTCCTTTCCCAGGCTCCAGTCCCAGTCTATTATACTGACAGGTGAGCGAGCACAGGCATACCAGTGCTTTGTTGTGTGGCTAACATGCTATGGCTTTAGACTGGGGAAAAAAGTGTGCCAAGACTCTTCTGAGACATGTGTCAAACTAGCCACACTTCCTAGCAGGAAGCCCAGACCCAGGTCGTGGTTTAGCTCAGGAAGAACACCTGTGATAACAGAAGTTGGGAGGGCAGATGGGTGGCTAGGAGACTGAGCTGATTATTTAGAAAAAAGCATAGTGCACATTTATCTGTGCAGGACAACTCAGTTATTCAAATTTTTAAAATAAATAGATAGATAGATGATAGATAGATAGATAGAGATAGATAAATGATAGATAGATAGAGATAGATAAATGATAGATAGATGATAAATACATAGATGCATAGATACATAGATATAGATAGATATGTAGATACGTATCTATCTATCATCTATCTATCTATCTATCATCTATATCTATCTATGCATCTATTTATCTATGTGTCTATCTATGTATCTATGTTTCTATCTGTATATATGTATCTATGCATCTATGTTTGTATGTATTATGTATGTATGTATCTACGTATCTACATCTCTCTCTCTCTCTCTGCATCTATGTATTTATCATCTATCTATCTATCTATCTATCTATCTATCTATCCATCTATCTATCTGTCTGTCTATCTATCCATCTATCTATCATTTATCTATATCTATCTATCTTATCTATCTATCTATCTATCTATCTATCTATCTATCTATCTATCTTATCTATCTATCTATCTATCTATCTAATCTAATCTATTTATTTAGTTGCTTTACTATGCAACGTGAATTAATAATCAAGCTTTATAGTTAATTAATTAATTAGAGCTCACCATATGTTAGAGGAGGAGCTTGGACTCCTAACTCTCTACCTTCATCTCTCAGCTTCTGGTGTTATAGGTATGTGTCACCGTGCTCAGTCTTACGTGGTGCTGGGGATCAAGTCCAGGGCTCCATGAGTGCTGGGGAGATAGTCTAACAACTGAGATAAATCTCCAGCCCTTTATTTATAATAAAACTTGTAGATATTTTGAAGTATCTAGAATATCCAGCCACGTAATCTGGGTTGGCCTCAAGCTTGCAATCACTACCTGGTGTAAATGTGACCTTGTATGTTTTTTTGAACATGATTTTAATATTTTTAACTGTTAATATTCAACAAACAGAATATTTATTTTAAGATACATTTTGCTGTTATGTCTCCCTTTTCATTTCTGATTTTGTTAATTTGGATACTGTCCCTGTGCCCTCTGGTTAGTCTGGCTAAGGGTTTATCTATCTTGTTGATTTTCTCGAAGAACCAGCTCCTGGTTTGGTTCATTCTTTGTATAGTTCTTTTGTTTATATTTGGTTGATTTCAGCCCTGAGTTTGATTATTTCCTGCAGTCTACTCCTCTTGGGTGTATTTGCTTCTTTTTGTTCTAGAGCTTCCAGGTGTGCTGTCAAGCTGCTAGTATAAGCTCTCTTCAGTTTCTTTTTGGAGGCACTTAGAGCTATGAGTTTTCCTCTTGCCACTGCTTTTATTGTGTCCCATAAGTTCTGATATGATGTGCCTTCATTTTCATTAAATCTAAAAAGCTTTAATTTCTTTATTTCTTCCTTGACCAAGTTATCATTGAGTAGGGTGTTGTTCAGCTTTCTGTTGTTTTCGTTGGTATTTAAGACCAGCTTTAGTTCGTGGTGATCTGATAGGGTGCCTGGGATTATTTCAATCTTGTATCTATTGAAGCCTGTTTTGTGACCAATTATATGGTCAGTTTTGGAGAAGGTACCATGAGGGGCTGAGAAGAAGGTATATTCTTTTGCTTTAGGATGAAATGTTCTATAAATATCTGTTAGATCCATTTGATCATAACTTTTGTTAGTTTTACTATGTCTCTGTTTAGTTTCTGTTTCCATGATTTGTCTATTTTTGAGAGTGGGGTGTCCAAGTCTCCCACTATTATTGTGTGGGGTGCGATGTGTGCTTTGAGCTTTAGTAAAGTTTCTTTTATGAATGTGGGTGTCTTTGCATTTGGAACATAGATGTTCAGAATTGAGAGCTCATCTTGGTAGATTTTTCCTTTGACCAGTATGAAATGCCTTTCCTTATCTTTCTTTTGATAATTTTTGGTTGAAAGTTGGTTTTATTCGATATTAGAATGGCTACTCAAGCTTGTTTCTTGGGAGCATTTGCTTGGAAAACTCTTTTCCAACCTTTTACTCTGAGGTAGTGTTTGTCTTTGTCACTGAGGTGCTTTTCCTGTATCCAGCAAAATGCTGGGCCCTGTTCACATATCCAGTCTGTTAGTCTATGTCTTTTGGGGGGAATTGAGTCCATTGATGTTAAGAGATATTAAGGAAAAGTGATTGTTACTTCCTGTTTCTTTGTTGTTAGAGGTGGAATTATGTTTGGGTGGCTATCTCCTTTTGGGTTTGTTAAAAGATTACTTTCGTGCTTTTTCTAGGGTGTTGTGTTGGTGTTTTTCATCTATTATCCTTTGTAGGGCTAGATTTGTGGAAAGATATTGTGTAAATTTGTTTTTATCATGGAATATCTTCTTTTCTCCATCTATGGTTATTGAGTGTTTTGCTGGGTATAGTAGCCTAGGCTGGCTTTTGTGTTCTCTTAGGGTCTGTATGACATCTGTCCAGGACCTTCTGGCTTTCATAATCTCTGGGGAGAAGACAGGTGTAATTCTGATAGGTCTGCCTTTATATGTTACTTGACCTTTTCCCCTTACTGCTTTTAATATTCTTTGTTTAGTACATTTGTTTTTCTGATTATTATGTGTCGGGAGGAATTTCTTTTCTGGTCCAGTCTATTTGTACCAGTTCTGTAGACTTCTTGTATGTTCATGGGCATCTCTTTTTTTAGGCTAGGGAAGTTTTCTTCAATAATTTTGTTGAAGATTGTATTGGCTAGTTTTGTGTCAACTTGACACAGCTGGAGTTATCACAGAGAAAGGAGCTTCAGTTGGGGAAATGCCTCCATCAGATCCAGTTGCGGGGCATTTTATCAATTAGTGATCAAGGGGGAAGGGCCCCTTGTGGTTGGGACCATGTCTGGGCTGGTAGTCTTGGGTTCTATAAGAGAGCAGGCTGAGCAAGCCAGTGGAGGCAAGCCAGTAAAGAACATCCCTCCATGGTTTCTGCATCAGCTCCTGCTTTCTGATCTGCTTGAGTTCCAGTCCTGCATCCTTTGGTGATCAACAGCAATGTGCAAGTGTAAGCCGAATAAACCCTTTCCTCCCCAACTTGCTTCTTGGTCACGATGTTTGTGCAGGAATAGAAACCCTGACTAAGACAAATATATTGACTGGCCCTTTAAGTTGGGAATCTTTACTCTCTTCTATACCTATTATCCTTAGATATTTGGTCTTCTCATTGTGTCCTGGATTTCCTGGATGTTTTGGGTTAGGAGCTTTTTGCTCTTTGCATTTTCTTTGACTNTTGTGTCAATGTTGTCTATGGTATCTTCTGCACCTGAGATTTTCTCTTCTATCTCTTGTATTCTGTTAGTAAAGCTTGCATCTATGACTCCTGATCTCATTCTTAGGTTTTCTAACTCCAGCCTTGTCTCCCTTTGCGATTTCTTTATTGTTTCAGTTTTCAGTTTTAAATCCTGGATGGTTTTATTCATTTCCTTCTCCTGTTTGATTCTATTTTCCTGTAATTCTTTAAGGGATTTTGTGTTTCCTCTTAAGGACTTCTAGCTGTTTACCTGTGTTCTCCTGTATCTCTTTAAGGGAGTTATTTATGTCCTTAAAGTCCTCTATCACCATCATGAGAGGTAATTTTTAGATCTGAGCCTTGCTTTTCTGGTGTGATGGTGTATCCAGGACTTGCTATGTTGGGATAAATTGGGTTCTGATGTTGCCAATTAACCTTGGTTTCTGTTGCTTATGCTTGCCTTCCACCATCTGGTTATTTCTAGGGCTACCTGCCCTCACTATGTCTGACTGGAGCCTGTCCTTCCTGTGATCCTGGTTGTGTCAGAACTCCTCAGAGTTCAGCGGTCTCTGTGATCCTGTGTTTCTGGGATCCTGTGATCCTGAGATCCTGGGTGTGTCAGAGTTCCTGGGAGTCAAGCTGCCTCTGAGACCCTGAGATCCTGGTGTGTTCAAGCTCCTGTGATCCTGTGATCCTGTGGTCATGGGCGGGTTAGAGTCCCTGGGAGTGGATCTTCCTCTGGGTGTTGTGGGACTGGCTGTGGAGTTCATGCCCAAGGTCTGCTCAGGGCAGCATCTGATTGGTTAGGGAGTTGTCTGTCAAATTGACATAGGTTTTAGAATAAAAAATTGTATTAGTTATTATTACATATAACAATATCATCATCATCATTATTAATGTTTGGTTGGCATAAATAAATCGATGGCAGTGGAACCTTCTTTCTCCACACAAGTGTCAGATCAGAGTCCAGATGGCTTATTTTTAACAGCACAGATTGCTGACCTGCCTCCTGAGAAGCAGGCTGCTCCTTGGAAACTCTCAAGAGTGGGCTTGGCCAGGCAGAGGGACGGTGGAAAGCCGGTGTCCTTGGCAGCTGGGCTCTCTCACCAATTTAGATTTGGAAGCCTCCAGCAATTAGCAGATCACATGACAACCCCAGCATTAATTGGCTTTCCAGACACCTGCTGCTGAAGTCTTGCTTTATTTGACAAATGGTTGATGAGAGACGAAGGTTAAAGAGCAGGGGAGGCTATGGGGAGGTTCTGTTTGGAGTGTCTACCAGAGCTCAGCGAGTCTGTGTCTGTCCCGTGTAAGCCTCCACCTTCTTACTGTGGCATTAGAGAACAGCAGCGTCATTATCCTTGTGCCCATTTACAGATGCAAACACTGAGGCTCCAGAACCTATAGGACCGTGTGGCTAGTTGGTAACAAAACTTGGATGAGTTCATGATGAGAAGTGTTCCTTCGCTTTTAAAAACTAAAGTAAAAAAAATATTTTGGTGAGTGTATCTGTGTGCACATGTGTATGCGCTTGCGTGTGGTGTGTGGTGTTTGTGTGTGTGTGAATGCCTGTGCGTGTACATGTGAATCCAGAGGAGGAGATTAGGTATTTCCTATATTGCCCTCTTGACTCATTGGGTTAAGAAAAAGACAATGCCCTTCTCTTAGACAGGACAGGTTTGGGGTCAAAGGTTTTGTGGGTGGGTTGCTGTCTTTATCCCACTGGGAGTCCTGCCTGGTGACAGGAGGTGACCAGGTCAGGTTCCATATCTCCCACTGCTATGAGTCTCAGCTAGAGTCACCCTCATAGACTTCCCGAAGCTTCCTCCATCTCAAGTCTCTGGCACATCCTAGAGATGCCTACCCCTTTAGGGGCTCCCAGAGGCTGAATCACCAATCAAAGAGCCTACATTGACTGGACCTAGGTCCCCTGCACATGTGTAGCAGATGTGCGCTTGGTTTTCATGCAGGTCCCCCAACAAGTGGAACAGAAGCTGTCTCTGACTCTGCTGCCTGCCTGTGGAGCCTGCTCTCCTAACTGGGCTGCCTTGTCTGCCTCAGTGGGAGAGGATGTGCCTGGCCCTACAGTGTCAGGGTGGGTTGGTACCCAGGATGGGGTGGGACCTCCCTCTTCTCAGAAGAGGACTCTGAGAAGAGTATCAGGGGGAGGACTGGGAGGAGGGAGATGCGATCGGGATGCAAAGTGAATAAATAAATTAACGGAAAAAAAAAAGAAAAGAAAGAAAGAAAAAGAAAGGGTCAATGACCGAAGCTGCTGCTCACTGTCTGGTGAGTCTGATTGGTCACTGTTCTGGTGAGTCTGATTGGTCACTGCCCTGATGAGTCTGGTTGATCAGTGAAATCCCAGAATCCACTTGTCTGTCTCCTAGTGCTAGGTACTGGCCACAAGCTGCCCTGCTGGCTTTTATGTAGGTGGTGGGGATTCTGACTCAGGTCTTTATGCTTGCACTGCGAGTGCTCTTCCCCATGGGGCTCTCTCTGTAGCCTCCCTCTTTTCTGTAACATATATGCTTTGTATAAAACAATTGGTTCCACTAGCATATCCCATACAAGTATACCATGTATGTTGACTGCATTCAGAACTCCCTCATTTCCCCCTCTTCTCTCTTGTCTTCCTCTTTCCTTGACATGTGGCAGCCCCAGGCAGCAGTGTTGTTAGGGATTTTAAGAGTGAATAATAGACCAGGGAGTCCTACTCATCTTGTTCTCCAAAATTTCCAGACATGTTGAAGATAAGACAGGAAAGATCTGGGTTTCTCATAATAGTAAACATAATCTTCCACAGTAGTAAGAATAGAAATAGTTACGAGTGGCTGAGAGGTTAGCTCAGCCACGAGAGTGCAATCAGAGAGGAAACCTGAGATCAATCACACAGAACCCATGTGAAAATCCAGGGGCAGTGGTTCCTGCTTGTAATCCTAGCACTGGGGAGGTAGACATAGGAGGAGCCCTGGGGCTTCTGGCCAGCCAGCAGAGCCTACTTGGTCAACTCCAGGCTAGTGAGAGGCTTTGTCTCAAGGGAATGAAAGGTATATAGCACCTTAGGAACAGGCCTTGGGAAATGACACTCAAGGCTGTCCTCTGACCTTTACACACACACATACACTGTGTGCATACAACCGCCCACATATGTGCACCTGCACATACATGCATAAACAGCTAAGCAAAAAAAAAAAAAAAAAAAAAAAAAAAAAAAAAAAAAAACAAACCAGAGAAGTGATTTTTGAGTGGAAAACCGGTGGTACTAGAAGAAGAGGATTAGTGGAACAGAAGCCTGTGAAGGTAGAATCATTGGGTCTTGGGAATTGAGTGCACATAATTTAAACTGTGTGAGACTGGGGGTCTTGCATTGGCCATGACTGGAGTATGGTGTAGGAGGTCAATGCAGGTATGAATGTACCTGCTGACTGGTTCTCCTGTACCCCACAGTATCTCCTTTGCATGAGTAACAGTTATTACAATGTAGTGAACTCAGGAGGAAGCTTTCTGCGTTTGTGATCCACTTTGAAATATCACACTATTTGTTTTCCAAGAACCAAATACCTTTAAACTGCATTTGATGAATCAATAATAATCAGGACATGTTTGCTGCTCTAATATAACAAAACTTTCTGTTTGACTACATTTCTGGATACTTCATTTATTCACTCTACAGACCCCGGTTACACATTTTTCTTGTGCAACTTATCTCCCAACAGAGTATCAATTGTCATGCACTTGATTTTCCTAGAGCCCTTTGCAGCTAGGGCATGATCCTGCTTAATCATGGTTTAAAAATGGCAATTGGTCTTTGGAGTGTGGAGAGGAGAACTACCTGCAAAGAGAGACCTGTGGAAAATTATTTTCTGAGTAGTATCATGTTTATCTGGGAAGAGAGTAACTATCTCCATCCTCTTGTATCTATGTAGATGCTTCAAAACTATGAGCTTAGATTTGAAGACCGAAAAGATGGAATAAACCAATAAACCTGGGGTTTAACGACATGGTTGTCTCCCCCCTGAGTCTATCTTCTTTGTTATATACAACAATAAGTCTCCTATTTGATTCATTTCGGGTGGTCTTTCTATTAGCAACAGACAAAAGGTACCCCCAGCCATGTTTTCTGCAAAGAACTGCCTGTGGTCCAGTAACACTTTTTAATGTGCTTACAGAACCATTCCTTACATTTTCTATTAGGGTGTGAGTTTTCCTTTGAGTAAGCGTCACACTGTTCTTCCTACACAGTGTTGTCCCCAGACTCATCACAATGAGATGGCTTTTGGCAAGGTGCTTGGGGTAATGACATCATATATTCTTTTCATGCACAATGAAACAATGTATCTGGGAAGTGCTGGGGGTGTCAGGCTGACAAAGTGGAGGTCACTAATGTGTTAATGTTTAACAGCATATGTTAATTATACAGAATAATGTTTCATGGTAACATTTTCATTTGTGTATAAATTTTGGTCATATTCACCCTCATTACTCTGCTCCATCCTCTTCCCACACCGTTCATCATTCTACTTTCACGTTTTTTTTTTTTTTTTTTTGTCTTCTGTGATCCCGTGAGTTCCATCAGGATTGGAAACAGGTGCATGGGAACATAGACAACTCACCAGTGGCTACACCATTGAAAAAAATGTTCTCCCTTCCCCCACCCACTTCCAACTGCCTCCAAATGTCTCCTCTTTCCTAGAGGTTGGAAACAAATAACTTATTGATCACTGGATCCAGCCAAGGACCCATCCCGTGATCACAAAAATGACTAATGTATGTTAAGTGACTCATTGTGAGTCTGTCATAGTTTTGAATTATTTTGGGAATGTTAGCTCATTAACTTTGCAACATCCACAGTGACAGTGGCCCAGGCTGTGAGCCAAGCAGCAGCTCAGAGCTCACCATGAACCCATGTGCCCCACCTATCACTAATTAAAGCTCCCCAAGAAGCTTTTGGCGAGTTGGGAGGAACCGAAATGGCTACATGATATCATGCGCTCTGTGGAACAGGCACTCGGTAAATATTTGTTGCACGGAGTCAAGCGCCTGCTCAGTTACACAAGATAAGCAGGGACTGGCCGGCGTCTCTGTGGAGGCTCTGGGCTGGGCTCGCAGGAGACAGCTGTTCCCAGGCACACACACTACAGCCAGTGGGGATCCTCCAGGGCCACCAGCTCAGGTTCAGCCCAGGTCCTGACTCAGCAGACAACGACATTTGTGGCAGGCCAAGGAAATAAGTGGTGACCTTAGCTTAGAGCCTAGTAGACAAAAAAAAGGCCATCTTCAAGTCTAATAACTTTGTTGTTCTCCTGAAGTTGCTTTTCCTGATTGCGTCAAGTGGCTGTGAGTGAGGCAGTATGCCAGGGTACCCTGCTCATAGAATTATTGAGGAAAGGTAGCAGGGTGTTCAGGATATGTGATGAACAGACTTAGGGATAGGGAAGTGTGGATTTCATTCATTTAGTAGGAAGTGGTATATATACTGTTACATATATGTATTTTTTTTGACAATTTTATACATCTATACAATGTATCGTGAGCATCTTTTCTCTTCTACTCTCCTTGGGTCCCCTGAACAAGTCCCCTCTTCATGTCTCCTTGTTTATTTATTCACTCACTTCGTTTACTTTTTGATACTAGCTCTCACTATGTAGTCCTAGATGACCTGGAACTCACTGTGTAGACTAAGCTGGCCTCAAACTCACAGAGGCACCTCGACCTCTGCATCCTTAGTCCTGGGGTTTGGCTATGGGCCACCCCGAGTAGCTTCATTCTTCTTTGTATAACTTGCTGATGCTAGCTAGCTAGTGCTGCTCACACGCACGTGGGCGTGGGACCCTAGGGCATGTGCACCCTACCAACGGCCATACCTCTGAAGGAGATGGACTCTCCCGCCTCCCACAGCCACGCACTGCCAATCGCTCTCCAGCTAGTGGCTGAGCCTCATGAGCTTCCCCTTGGTAGTTCATATTTTATGTGATGCTTATCAGTGCCACATGTAGGTGCTGGCTTTTATGAGTTCATAAGCCGGGGCACATAATGACACAAGGGGTTTATACATTGTTCGTTTACAGGAAAGGATACGGGGAATGCTAAGGATTGAATGTGTCCCTGAAGATAATTGTACTGGAACGTAATTTCCAGCACAACAGCGTTAAGAGGCTGCATATGGCTGAGTTTGCAGGGACTCTGTCCTCAGAAATAGATGCCATTCTACATGGAAGGCAGTTATCAAGAGAGTCAAGTCTGTATAAAACAAAGTGAGAACCTCCTCCTTATCTCTCTTACTTATAAGGGAACTATGGGTTAAATAATTTTTTTATTATTTAATTATTTTATGTATGAGTACATTGTAGCTGTCTTCAGACACACCAGAAGAGGGCACCAGACCCCATTACAGATGATTGTGAGCCACCATGTGGTTGCTGGGAATTGAACTCAGGACCTCTGGGAAGAGCAGCCAGTGCTTTCAACTGCTGAGCCATCTTGCCAGCCTATAATTTTTTTTTTTTTGAAACAAACATTCGTTAGTTCAGGTTGGCTTCAAACTAGCTATGTAACTGAAGCTGATTTGGATCTTTTGATCCTTTTGCCCATCTACCTCCTAAGTGCTGAGATTGTATGTCCTGAAGAGATCTGAGATTTGATTGGTTAAAATTACCCAGAAGAGGGCTAGAGAGATATCTCAGCAGTTAAAAGCACTGGTTGCTCTTCCAGAGGTCCTGAGTTCAATTCCCAGCAACTACATGGTGGCTCACAACCACCTGTAATGGGATCTGATGTCCTCTTTTGGTATGTTTGAAGATAGCTACCGTGTACTCATATAATTAAAATAAAAAAAATCTTTAAAAAAAATTGCCCAGAAGACATTTGGCAAATGTCTTGACCAACAAAATTTTATAACATTTAGTATGAGTGTGTGTGTGTGTGTGTGTGTGTGTGTGTGTGTGTGTAAGTCAGAGGATTCCTTGTGGGAGAAGTTCTCCCCTTCTACTATATGCATCTCAGGGATTCAACTCAGTTTATCAAGCACGGCAACAAGGTCCTTTACTCACTGAGCCATCTTGCTGACCCATTGTCACATACATTTTTTGACCATTATAAATTACTCATGTGGACCAAGAAGAGAGTGCTCGTTAGAAATGAGGGTGGTTGGACTTGGAACCTGAAAGGCAATAGACTGAGCCGGAGGAACTCGTGGTTGCTATGATAGTGAGTCTTGATATATTCTTCCCACGGGTGACAAATGGGAATCATAACATCTCATGTTTGTCCTGAGAGCATAGGGGTCTAGCATCTGTCACATGGTCAGACAAGTCAACAGGATGCTCCTTTTTTTTGTGGTGTGAACACAGGATAAGGAAGCTCTGAAGAGGCCCTGTTAGTCTCCTTCTCTTTATCTTGATTTCTGTAGTTCCAAACTGCTGTGCTGGCTCTTCCATACCTCACTGTGGTGATTTAGTATCTCTGAAATGTGTGCTCAGAGTGGATTTAGCCTTGAGCAACAACCCTGTATTAGTAACTGATGGGGCTCAAGGTTCAAGAATGGATTATATTGCTTTTCCAGGACATTGCTATTTCTATCCCCCAGCTTTGTCCACCCAGGGAGGGGGTCTGTGCGGGCACAGGTGGCTCCAGGTGCTGGGCTTCGGCTCTGCTGGTGGCCCTCCTTGCTGGGCCATTGTTTCCTCCCTGCTGTGTGACCACAGCCTCTGGCTGTCTAGGGGTTGATAACAGAACCATAAATCTGCCTTCTGGCTGCACCATGGCACCTGAAACCTCAGGCCAGGCTTGATGTGAGAAAACAAGATAAGACATCATGGCTGGTATTTTGAAGTTATCCAAGGAGATACAGGGAAGGCTCAGTGGGTCTTAGGCTGCTGGAGGCTTAGGCAGAGCAGCATCCCTCTAGGCACTGTCTGTCTTGCCAAGGGAGATGAATGGCACTACCTGTAGATAGCATCTACAGGGCTCTGCATGGGCTTCTAAACTTGTCAACAGGACCGTGGCCGTGTATCCCTGCAATAGCATGGTATTAGGCAGAACCGGAGAGCAACGGCTTGATTGCTTCTGGCCCTGAAGGTGGGTGGTGAGGGGTTAGAGGATAGACAGATCCTTGACAGGCAGGCAGACAGACAGACATATAGAAAGAAAGAGGGGCCACAGATAGATAATAAAGATGGCAAACTCTGGCTTCTTCCTTATACTCTAAACCCAAGACAAAGGCCTAAAAGGCTCGCTGGTCTTCCCCCTGCCCCCAGTTGTAATACCCACATGTCCACCCCACTTTGGAATGGTCTAACAAGTTAAAGGCCAGGACCAGGATATGTTTCCCTCTAAGTTGTGGGCCTATCAGCTTCCCCATCTTTGTTCAACGTGACCAACCTTAAATTAGGGATGAAGACATCTCAAAGACCCTTAAAACGGCCAGCCCTCTGGGTACCAACCTATTCTGACACCTCAAGGAGGAGGAGGTATGGGGTGAGGGGTTGTGTGAAGGAGGGACTGGGGGAGAGGGGGGCTGCAATTGTGATGTAAAGTGAATAGATAAAAGAGGGAAAAACACCATCCCTCAAGGAGAGACTGGATTTTGGGCTCCAAAGTGCCTCCCCTGCTTTGCAGAGAGTATTTCTCTGTGTGCCTTGCAGTATGTGAATATCTCCTCATCTCTGATAAAAGCCTTTCTCCATTGGCTGATTCTGTCTGAGGTGGTTGAGTCTTTTCCTGTTCATTTGAGAGTTTTCCTGCCTTTAATTCTTTAACAGGTAGAGAAAACCAACTCAGTCAAGCCTCCCGGATGATAACAGTAGGAGCTGATGGGTTCTAACTGTCTAGAAGATGCAAAGCAAATGTCTTGACCAGCTCATTGGTATTCTATAATCCAGTCCTTCCTGACCATTTTCACAGCAAGATATTGTAACACTTACTATTGATTGGCAATTCCTGTTTCTGATGGCCGAGCTATTCAAGTATAGACTGGTTAGCTACTTTATAGAGCATCTCTGGGAACTCACACTTGGGGAGGGAATATGAAACTTGCAAGCGATTTTGCCTTGTGAGATTCTAGACTTAATCCTATAGCCGCACCTGTCTGACTGCAGGGACAATGGAACCCTTGCCTGAAAGGCATCAATCAGTTTTGTGGAACAACAGAACTTCGTTTTCACACATCTGCCTCAGTAATGATTTTTCTTCATCTTTGGGAGAAAGAGCCACTCAAGACATTTTCTGTGTTTCAGGATCTAGAAGAAGAACCTGACTGGAAATGTCGTGCTCTTTAAGGGAAGAGGCAACACTTCCTTCAGAGGAGGCATTGGTAGCTAGGCAGAGCTGCCAGTGAGGTCCTCGCTGCTCAGAGTGAGAGGATCATTCTCTGTAACACAAACA
>NC_034594.1:156692286-156693458 GCF_900095145.1 Mus pahari | reverse complement strand
CATCTTAACCAAGTTAAACCTACATACACTGTCGAGGAGAACATCTTAACCAAGTTAAACCTACATACACTGTCGAGGAGAACATGCTCGGGATGCTTTGGGAAATCATGACAAACATTCCTGATGCCTCGCAGTGGGACCGTTATCTGTGTACTTCACAAGAAAATTTTGTGATGCACTCAGATACCCAGCTGCTTATGTTCCTGGGGACAGCATATCCTCTGCAGCACCATTTAGGTCTGCCCGCCTGGAGCTTATTTTCTTTTTCCACCAACTTTTTAGAAATGACAGTAAGATCTCATTACTGTACAGCTCCCAGGAGAGAAATGGAGGGATGTCAAAGCTAGGAAAGTGTTCTGAGGGGGGCAACTTAATTTTATTAGGCACGGAGAGGGGCTCTCCCATAGCACTCAATAAACAGCATGGCCATTTGAAAGTTCCAGAAGTATTTTGCAAAGAGTTACCAATCCTTTTGGTAAGCATGAGGCACCCAGGCCATTTCCAGTGGGCAGGGCCTCTGGTTTTTTCTTGTACAGTAGAGCATACTGGGTAGGAGAGAGCCTTTAACAGGAGACAGGAATAACTTCAGGTTTCAGCTCACTGCTGATTCTGAACTTGTAGAGATCTTCCCTTGTAGAATAGAAGTAACTCCAGATATCTTCAGGGTCATAACTGGTATGGAATCTACATATTATCCATTCAGTATGACTCTGGGCACATGACAATGTTTGCCAGATTGTGGCCATTGTTACTACATATTTGGCTGATTAAACTGCATTTAATAATTTCACACTTGGGGGTGGAGAGATGTCTCAGAGGTACAGAGCATTGGCTGTTCTTCCAGAGGACCCAAGGTTTGATTCTGAGTACATACATGGCATCTTACAACCATTTGTAACTCCAGTTTCATGGCATTTAATACCCCTTTTTGTCCCCCACTGCTGCCAGGCATGTATGTAACATACAGAGATACATGCAGGCAAAATAGCCACACAAATAAAACAACAAAACAAAAAAAATTCTCATACTAAAGGTCATAGGAATTCACTTTATCTCAGGCAGGACATCAGTGCCTCTTAAGAATCCTCACTGTGCTTGTAAACTTTATATGACCCAGCACAGGGGAAGGCCAGGGCCAAGTAGTGGGAGTGGGTGGGTAGGGGAGCAGGGGC
>NC_034594.1:156616022-156692245 GCF_900095145.1 Mus pahari | reverse complement strand
GGGATAGCATTTGAAATGTAAATAAAGAAAATAATAATAATAATAATAATAATAATAATAATAATAATAATAATAATAATAAAAAGAATCCTCAGTGTGGAAGGCTTATGTTTCTGCCATGGGACAGTGTGTAGTGGCGTTTATCAATCCATGTAACTTTGACCGTATAAATGATTGTGGGTGTTGGTGCATGCCTTTAACCCCAACACTCTGGAGATCCCTGATCTTACATTTTAATTATTTTAGAGTACACAAACTTTCTGATTTTGTTGTTCCATGCTCTGTTGGCCCAATACTGTGGATCTAATGGATGCTTGCCCTGCTCTTCAGATAAGCCTGACTTTTGGTTGCCAATAACAAACAACACCACATAAGCCCTTGCAAGATGGATCTGTTCTCCCTTGAGCTATCTTGAGCTATCTGAAAAAGTGGTGACTGGAGGAGGCTTTGCAGCCCTTCCCCACTTCCTCCCACCTCTGAAGGGGGTCTCCCACAGTGGGGCTCACCCACCTCCAGGTTTGTAGTCCCTAGTCTCTCCAGGAACCTCACTACTTCAATCCTTCCGTAATGAAAACTGCCCTTCTCTCTTCAGCCAGGATGGGTTTTGCAAAAATAAAATAAATAAGTAAATATTAGGAAGTTACCTTTTTTACTTAAAGCCTCTTCGAAGGCTACCCTCTTTCAGAGCTAAGCCCCTGTCTACCCACGCTAGCAGCATGCTGATTTTTTTTTTTAAAGGATGGAGGCAGAATCATTTAGGAAAATGAGTCTCTGCTCCAGACCCTGCTGATCTGAACCATGGAAATCCCGTTAGCCATGCCAGGGCTCCACTAAGAACTGTGACAGGGAGCCACCTCTGGTTAAAGCAGCAGTGTGATGAGGGAGGAGGGGAGAGGAGGGGAGGGAAGGGGGATAATGTAGGTAGGGTATGGACAAAGTACAAAGATACATACACATGGAAGAAGTCACACTATACTACCAGTTAATAGAATATAAAACAGTGCCTTCTCTGTTGTGGCTGTGGCAGTGCTGCTGTTGGGGGATACTTGTTACATCGAAGCCAAATCATAAACTAGGCTGTTGATATCCTTAGAATTTGAATCCCTCGAGGGTGGTCTTTTTCTGTTTTTTACTTGCAATCAAATATGAATTTTCTACAGCATTGAGGAAAAGTTTTAAATTTATTTGCAAGAAAGCCTAAGGTCCTTCAGGACCTCTGTTCATTCTTTCTGTTTACTTTTATCAGCCACTCCCTTGCGCTCTGTCCTCTGGTAATACTGAGTAATTGGTAATTGCTCCCAAATGCTCAGTTCTTTTATGCTCCGATAGCTGTGCATGAATCAGACCCTGTATGCGGAATGCCATTTCCCCCGTGTGTGCACAGATCATTCTTTCTATGCTTCAGAACTAACCACACACCTCCTTGGGTCACGTTGTTCTTTCTAGGTACTCTTCCTTTCTCAGAGCTTAAGCATATAGTCATATGGGCCACCAAAGACTTCCTTCCACCTTTTGGGTGGGGTCGGATGAGACCTGCACTTGTCAACAGGGACCAGAGGCACCTGTAGTATTGGGGCTTTTGTAGAGAGTTCAGCCTGACTCGCTCTGTGCTGTCTGACCTTTTGTGGCTGTAGAAGGAGCTGTCGAAGATGCCCCAAGGACATTGAGCTTGGTGACCAAGTCCCTGAACTCCAGTTGCAGACCCCGGGCGGAGTAAAGGGATTCTACAATCCAGGAAGTGGATAGTCGTGAGAGGACCTTGGCCAGTCTCTGTCACAGGCTCCCTGGCCTGGTGAGTCTGCTTCCTTAGTCATGCTCTCTTGATGAGACCTCTGGGTCCTGAGCCCTCAAATCCTCCTCCTGTGCTGTTCTTCTTAGGCTTGACACATAATTGGCCCCGCCCCTTTGCCGCTGATAGTTGAAGATGAAAACAGATGCTCGGATTCAAAGTTTTGTTTTTCTTTTGTTTCACTACATTTAGAGCGTGATTGCTTGGGGACACGTGGATGCTGCTGTCCCACATCTGGTTGCTTCATTTAATTTCTTGCCAAACATGTGTTCGCTAACGTGGTTCTAATGGGCAGAACTGAAGCTGCGGTAACTTGTTACTCAAGGTGGCCCAGCTTCATGACATTCATTTCTAGTGTTCCTCTGTAGGTCCCTGTCCTACAGGCCTCACCTAGGACCTCCTTCTTGCCGTCTGCAGGAAAAACTATTTCAGTTTTGTTTGTTTGTTTGCTTTTAAACTAGGCGCTGGGACTGAAGGTAAACCGAGTCAGGGCTTGATCTCCTCGAACTTAAGCTTACTGTGAGGATTTGCTCAGAGCTGGTTTCAAAATTCTGGGCGTCCAAAACTATCCCCAAGCATCTCCTTCTCTTCTTCCCTTTCCCTGAAATCACCACGATGCTAAGGGACCAGGAAAGTCACCCACTGGGATGCTCATATCCGAGCACAAAGGGATTGATTGCCCTCATCTGGCGGTCCCCACCAAACTCTCCAGGAGTGCCTCTGGATCTGTAAGGTGCAATAGACACTGGGAGACCCTGTTGGTTTGTCAGCATCTACAGCGAGACAGAATCTAATGCGAAGTCCAGCCCCCTCAGCCATGCATTATTTAAAAAATAATTCCTTATGAAGTTGCTAGCTATCAGCCTTGTTTCCAGAGCAGGGCAGCTGTGCCTCTTTCAGGGGGCTGTCCCTGGGGAGCCTTCACCTTACTTGGTTCCCTGTTATGTTGCTGAGTGGTTACAGACTCAGGCCCGTTAAGTTCTCAATTTGAGGATGCTGGCACAAAGATGGGAGCCTTGAGCCGGAAAACTGATCTCCAGTCCAGCGAGGACAAGAGGAAGCCGAAACCTAACATACAATGGGATGTCAGAAGTAGGATGATTTTTGTCCATTGTTGGTTGAATGAGTGACATAACTCCAGGCACATTAGTGTTGTGGTCTTGCCTGGATCAAAAGATGCAGGAGAGACTGGGGAGATGGCCCAGTGCTTGCCACACAAGCACGAAGACCTGACTTCGAACCACAACGTTGAAGTCGATGGTGGAGGCACTGAAATCTAGCATCAGGAAGGTAGAAACAGAGAAATTGGTGAGCTCCAGGTTCAATGAGAGCTCCTGTCTCTCACTGGGGAGGGGTTGTGGAAGACATTGAACTTGGATCTCTAACCTCTACATTTGTGTATGTGCGCACCTGAGCCCGCACCTGCACACAGGCAGACTCACATGCTCACGCACATGCTCACGCAATACTCATGGCTCACGTACATGCTCACGCACACGCTCATGCACACGCTCACGCACACAGACGTTGCTGGGAATCCGAGGACTGATTCTTGGGTATCCTAGTGATTGGCCCTTCAAAGTGGGAATTCAGACAGCCTATCTGTGCACACATAATTTTGGAAGAGATGTGGGAGGGAGAATTTGCCTCCAGGGGCAGGTGATTGGTTTGGTACAGGAGTTTGGTGGGCCATGCATTGGGGGTGGGGTGGGGGGTGTGATGGGTCCATTTACTTCAGGAACTGGAAAACTGGGTTCAGTGAAATTCTTCAGAGTGGTTGTTCCAAAAGCAGAAGTGAAGAAATGCTGAAAAATACGTGGTGTACTTTACATAATCATTTTCCTGATTACAGAACTAAAATCAGAATGCAAACGCCAGATGCAACTTGGAAAGACATCGCAGGAAATTACAAAGGCTGGCTAACCAGAGCTAAGCACTGCCCACAGATGAAGCATGCCCACGGAGCTTCACAGGCTCTATGACTTAAAGATTATTTTGGGCCCCAACAACTGGAGCAGAGGCTCTCCCTAAAGCTGTAGCCCAAGTGTGTCTATTCATTTCCCAACAGGGCTGCCTTGTCTGGCCTCAGTGAGAGAGGACGCGACAGTTGGTGGATACCAAAGAGGAGCCCTCCTCTCAGAGGAGAAGGGCATGGGGTATGGGGGCAGGGTCTCAGTGAGAGGGGAACCAGAAGGGGGGTAGCACTTGGCATGTAAATGAATAAATACATTAATAATAAAAGATTACTTTGTAGGTATGTGTATATCTATAATTTTGAGGTCTCTATTAACTTTATACTACTTTATCTAATTTACACATCCAATTATTTATTCATTGGTCTTTTGAGACAAGATTTCTCTGGCTGTCTTGGAACTTGCTCCATAGACCAGATCTGCCTCTGCCTCCAGAGTGCTGGGATTAAAGGCATACACCAACACTCACAATTATTTATTAATGTAACAAATTATATGTAGGTTTGATTACTTTTCTTTTTATATATTTATTAAATTATTCACATTTACATGGCATTCACATAATAATACATTTATTTATGTATCTAATTTTTTTTTTTTTTTTGAGACAAGATCTCACATTACAGTCTGGACTAGCCTATAATTTGCTTCTGAGGGCTGGGACTATAGGACTGAGCTACCACATCTGGCAAGAGAAATGAAATCAGTACTGTACAGAAGCCAAACATCCACAGTGTTAGCTTGGTACATTTTATCTTTTGGAAGACCCTCGCCCCACAGATAGGCCTTTGTGGTCTCTGTCGCTGCCCTGGGATGCCACGAAAGGGTCCCACCAATGACTACACGTCCAAAGGCAAATTACAGAATGGCCACCACCTTCTCTTTTGCTCAGGATACAGAAGAGGCAGTGTGGAATAAATTTATAAGTCTCATGTTTTTCTCTTATGTGCCTGTCTCACACAAACAGATGAGGAAAACACAAAAGAAAGTGGTAGAGATTTCAGGAAGAATCATCAGTGTGAAAATATGAAAGTGGAATTTCAAAGATAAAACCAGCCAGTTAGAGGCGTGGGCTGTGAAGGGGGGAAGTGGTGTGTCCGCCCCCCCCCCCAGACTCTGGGACTACTGGGCGTGGCCTGGTGTTTGGGTCCCTCTCCTGAGCTTGCCTCTGGGTCTCATTCTGATGCTAAGGTTGTTACATGGTGTTTTATTGTGCTTGCTGCAGAAAAAGGCTCATTATGCAGTGTGGCAATGGACTGTTACTTCTGCCTGATTGAGCCAGCACAGGAGTGACAACTGGCTGGTTTTTTCCTGGTGCAGTTGAGTTGCTCCTCAAATCTTCACTGAAACTCATCTAACAAAGCAGAATGCTTTAAAACCCAGCAGGAGACTGGTGGGAAGGCAGTCATACACATGGCTCATTTCTGCAAATCACACCCAGGAAATCCAGTTTATTTAAACAAATAGCCTAGTCCAGGAGGGAGGGATGAGGACGAGCAACTGGGGGTAGCCATAAAATGTTAAGTATTGCATAGCTGGATAAAGAGGGATCAGGAGATCCAATGACTGTTTAAGTTACGGTAGAATGCAAGCTCACTGGTGACATCTAATCCGGTCATATTTCCCACAATTATTCCACCCCAGCAGTGCTTGCTTTCCCATCAGTGCTGGATCGTGGAGCTGTCAGCTGGCGGTTTTGAAGGGTGATTTGTTGCCCTAATGATGATACTGAAATCTGTTTATGGTTGTTTATCTAAGGGTCATCTTTCTTCTGAGGCAGGCTTCTTCTCTGGGGATTCTATTTGGGCAGCTTTTTTGAATTCCCTAAACAGAACAACTGTTAGTATTACCCAAAGGGCAGGGATCCTGTCCATGTTAGTTTTATGACCGATGACTACATCCCAGTCAGCAAGCCAACTATGTTAAGAATCACCTCTTATGCATTCAAGATGCATGAAGTGTCCTGAGACCACTAGCAAGGATCATTTCCTACTCTAGTTCTGGAGAGCAGAATAACTACATACATCACTTATGTGAATAGCATCGTCATTGTACATGTTGGGCACTTTGCAATTTGCCAGCCACTGTTCTCAGTGACAATCCCAGCATGTGGGTGCTGTTACTGTCCTATTTTATGAGTAAGGAAATCAAGGCATAGGAAGCTTAAGCAGCTTGTCCAAAGTCATTTAGTTGGTAATCTTTGTGCCTCTTACCGAGGGCGGCGGGGAGCACCATGATGTGGAGCCCTGCTTCACAGTATCTAACTGAAGTCTCAACCAGGGCATAGGGGAATGGGTGCAAACTGCTTGAGCTACAGCCAGCAGTGTTCCAAGAGGGGCTCTGCACTTCCTTTTAATTATGTGGGGTTTTGAAAATGACCTTGCCCAATGCCTGCATTCTACTTTGTAAGAGAGCTGGTTTTATTCCAAATATGAACCAATTTTCCAGAACTAATGGTCCCCCCCCCCCAACACACGTGCTTTGTTTGTCTTGGAGTCTCTGGTGGCCCTCACACAACCTCTCTTGTTCCTGTTAGTTTGTATCTTCCTGTTGGAGAATTCTAGGGGTTCACAATGACACAGGTATTCGGAAGCACTAAGGGCTGACTCCAGGATTGCTGCTGGGTAGCTGAGGGAAATGGGTGAGTGATCTGTAGTGAAGAGCTTGGAACTTATATGGAAAATAGGGGTCAGGTCACTAGGGACTCTTCAGGGCTCCAGAAGGCTGGGAAAGAGCAGAAGGCTGCCTAGTCGCCTCAGTTTCACACTTGACATTTTGGATAGTAGGATCCATGAGTTCTACTTATTTCAAATATATACTGCTTGAAAAAAAAAATCTAACGATGGAGGGAGATGTCTTCCAAAGGCAGTACAGGCTGTGAGCTGAAGCAGCAGGCCAAAGTCCCTCCTTCCTCCGGATACTACCGGCTTCCACGTGGTGGGGGTCCATTTGAGAACTGGCTTCAGTACACAGTTACCCACTTTGTTACATCTAGTTTAAAGCAATTTCTTCTGGGGTTTTCTTGGTATGGGAATCAGAGGCTATGTACTTCTGCTTTTTGAATCAGGACAGGGGTTCAGTCAGAAGTATTAAGAGACTATCATTTTGTGTTTTATCCTTGTGTTAAATATTGCCCAGAAAAAAACCTGTTCTAGCTGCTCTCTCTCTCTCTCTCTCTCTCTCTCTCTCTCTCTCTCTCTCTCTCATCTGTCATCTCTTTTGTGCCTTCTGTCTGTGCATCTATCCTCTGTTATCTAATCTATCTTCTATCTATCAACATCATTTATTTACTTCCAAATAATCTATTTTATATCATCCCCATCAATTTTCATTCAAAGCAGCTCGAGCCAGTAAAGATGTTATTGGAAAGTAAAGTAAGTTTACTTGGGGAGACTTGGGTACCGGGATTAAGCTGCTTGGCCACTACAGACATATATACTTCTTCTAAGGACTATGAAAGGAGCTAAGACCCTTAGTGCTTTAAACTGGCCCAGTATCAAGAAAAATAGGAGAGGCTATATCTGACTTTAGACTTGTTTCTTTTAACAGTCTTTGTGAAGAGACTTTTCAGTGTTTGGTGTTTGCCATCTTCTGATAGGTGGGGGATTCATCCATACTCCCAGGGACTCTCCTGGCTAATCATGATTGTTCAGAGTGACTATTAGCACTGCCGCCTCTCTTTCGATATGACTGCTGAAACATGACCAGAACAAGAACCACACCAATAAGCACATGGCTGTGGAAAGGAGAAATCTTATGGGCCCCATCCCTAAACCAAAAACCATAGGCAACTAAGGAAGGCTGAGGTTAGGAGAAATGTCTTCCCTAGGGATGAGGCCTTTGGTTGTCCAATATAACTGGTCAGACCTGAAATTACTTAATATAAGTAATTATAAGTGGATAGAGCAACTTGTGTAGTCCTATATTTCTGTACATAGAGAGAGAATAGATTTGAGGGAGACCAAGAGGCAGGGGAATAGATAATGTGGGGGTGTTGGGATGAGGAAACCAAAGGGGGAGAGATGATATATCTTTTAATTTATTTTTTAAATTGAAAGGTATTATCACTGGAATACAAAGAGCAAATAGCAGGTGAGTATCAGAACTGTCCATTGGTGTCAAAGACTGCCAACTCCAGCTTCCTCTCCATCGGTTAACTGACAATGTAAATTATTCACCAGTCTTAACTGAACTTTTTGTGCCACAAACCTTTTGATAAAGAACTTAAAACTATGGATCTCCCCAGAAACAATGTAATACACTTACACCATATGTACAACAAAATGTTGTATAATTCCCAGGGTTTGTATAAGCCCTGACAGTCATGCGAATCACAGACCGTGATGCACAGACCTGCAGCCAATGGAAACCAAATAGTCCAAGTAGGAGTCAACCTTCTTTCTGCTGTGCTCACTGAGCCTTGGAGGGGGTGACATCGATGTAACATTTAGGGACAGGCACACAGTAGTCACTTATTCTCTGCACCTGCACAGTTAAAAATCTCTACACTAGCCATTGCTCACTTCGAATGAAAGTCCTGAGCAAAGCTGAAAGGATCTTCAATCTATAGGTTTAAACATAAATATTTAGAAGGGAGTTTGACATCATGTCCATATATTAAAATGAGGCTTCTAGGTTTTTCTGCTGGACCTGTGATGTCCTTGGCCATTGGTTTTTGATTTTGTTTTTAGTCCTAGGCTTGAATTCCCTCCTGTGGATAGGGTCTCAAATCCAATCAGAGAATGGTTGGGTTACCCTTATGTAGGTGCCACTATTGCATTGGCAGGCTGGTATGTAGCTATAGGACTCGATCCCGAGAATGGATATACAAATTTCACTGGTGGATTATGATAATGCTGAAGAAATGATTCAGTAATTCCTCATACTCCTGTATATTTCCCTAATGAATTACTTTTGCACAGCTGTAACTAGTACATATGACAAAAATAACCTGAGAGAGGAATGGCTTATTCTGGCTCACATTTCAGCCAGTCATGGTGGGGAAGGAAGGCGAGGTAGACCACAGGAGTAGGGTATGATAGAGACTATACATCGTGGCAAGCAGAAGGTAAATGAGGAACGAGGCTAGTAGCCATAACCTTTACAATCCCACTCCTAGTGACCTACTTCCACCTTTCAAAGGTTTCACAGACTCTCAAAATAGCATTACCAGCTGAGAAACAAACCTTCAAAACCAATGTGTGTGTGTGTGTGTGTGTGTGTGTGTGTGTGTGTGTTTGAATTCCAGATTCAAACCCTAACACCACTCCTTTATGATAAGATTTGGCCAATTATCCCATTGGAAGGATTTCTTATTTCTCTAGTCCTTGAGTCTGGGTTTGGAAATGGAAACTGCTTTGGTCAATGAGTCATTAGTAAATGAGATGTGGGCAGAGGATTAACAGTGCTTGAATATTGGGGTTTACAGATGCTTGCTGTTAGCTCTAGCCTGCTGCCCTTTGAGAAAGCCTGAGCTTGCCGGGACTCAGTAGTACAGAAGTCCGAAATGTCCCAGGGAAATCCATAGATATGGGAATAAAGCTAGCTTAGTTTTTCAATACATTTGGAGAATCATAGGAATGATGTGGCTTGCGGCCTCTGTTTTTGGGAGATGAGTTGAACAACAGAGGTTAGTTAATGCAGAGTATTGTCTGGAGTCAACTCTGTCCCACAGAAAATGAACTGAGAAACTGAGATCCCCCAAACTTCTTTATTTATTTCTTCCCCTGGTTTTCAGGGACTGTCCAAATGACACTATTTTTAGTAAGGCAGAAAACAAAATTGTAAGTAGTCTACTTTTTTTTTTTTTGTGAAACCAAAAGTAGGTCACAAAATATTGGTAGGGAGTATGTTTCTATTGTTTGAAGGCTCCATACTGAGCTGGCTGGAAAGGATATAGAGATGCTGTATTGAAATGTATGCTTCCCAGCAGGGGACCAGGCAGGGAAAGCTAAGACCAACATCAAGGGTGCTAATGTAGGAGCCAAGGTTCATGGAAAGCCAATGGTTTTACCTGTGGGAGTCTTTGATGTTACTGACTTGTTCATGGTGTCCTAGGAGTCAGGAGATGGGATTCCAGGAAAGCCTCAATGAAGACACAGATGAAAATATTCTAGGTTCTGATTGTGGGTCCTCATAGTAACAAGTTACAACCTGTCCTCCAATTTCATTCATGGACTTGTTTCTAAGGCCTGAATGGAGTCCTTTGGCCTAAGTGGGTCCTCCTTGGGAGGATCCTCATCTTGCCATGAAGTTTGCGTTGTAGATATTTTCTTAGTTCTTAGTTCTTCATGGGGAACTTTAACCATTAAACAAGTGACTGCACGAGAAGAGGACGAGCCTGACTCTTAGACATTATTGAACCCTGATTTTGAGCTGAGCTGACATTAACGGTTAGGTAATTCCTAGACTGCTATGGTTGTGTATAAGCACAGACTCGGCTTAAGTCTGTCTCACCATGGTGTCAGCATTATTTCTTCAGTTCCTTTTAAGAATCATGAATGTTCATATCTGTACACATTCAAATGTGTACACACACATACAATCTTACTTCATTCATATCTGACCCCTGACTCACTTGACCCTTCTGTCCTCTCATGGTTTCTGTCCTCCCTTCAAACAGTCCCCTCTTGCCCCCCCCCACATTTAAATTTAGATTCTGCATATAAAAGAAAACTTGTGCTTTTAATATAATGAGTTTGGCTTATTTCTCTTAACATGATATTCTCCAGTTATTGAAAGCATAATTAGACCAAATATAGTTGGTAGAACCCCACATTGGCTCTTGATGGATGGATGGAGTCAGGGCTGAAATATTAGGAAAGGACTAACTGGGAACCTGACACAATAGCTAGCATGCAGCAAGGTAACTAGTGTTGCCACATTAGAATAATAGGTATGGGGCAGTCCTCAGAGACCTTAGTAATTCTGAATGCATGCATCTTCTGCTTATTCTACATAGCAAATAAATACGTGCTAAGAAGAAAGAGCAGGTAACTGAGTTTAATAATATGTTGATTCAATTTTCAATGTTATTATGGATTTGTTCTCTATGTTAGATCACTTCTGTATTCCACTGAGTACCACATGTATCTACTGTATTAGGGACATCCTTGACCTGGGTGTATTTGGTGTGTCAAAGGGTGAGATGAATGTCAACAGCTCTCTTGGAGCTTGATGCATGGTAAGGCCTCTGTGTCAGCTACTCAGAGGAGAAACCCCTTGAGGAATGAGAGAAGAATAAGAACGTTGTCCACATCACTTATATCTGTTAGAGAGAGAGAGAGAGAGAGAGAGAGAGAGAGAGAGAGAGAGAGAGAGAGAGAACATAAACCCATAATTTTGTTGGCCTTTTATGGACTTTAGAGACAACACATATTGTGTTTGAATGCACCCCTGTGACTCAGCAAGTGACAGGAAAGCTATCTGTTGGAAGCAGGCTGAGGAAGCTAGAGGCTTGGGAGTTCGTCTGGGTTAAAGCATAGGCTGACTCAGCAGACCCAGTGGGGCTGAGGCCAGGTGGGTGTGGCTCTGTGTGGCCTCTGGGCATCTGCAATAGGAGGAGCTAGGGCAAGACAACAGCAGCATGTGTATGATTCAGGGGGGTCGTCATGGGCCTTTAAGCATATTCAATTTTCCTTTTGACAAACACGCACTTCTTGCTCTTGGGCCATGGCAGAAATTCAAGACCCGAGCATGACTGTAAATAGCCACATAACCTGAGCTGCCCTGTTTGGCTCTGGGATTATCTGACCCCCCCCCCCAAAGTCATAAAGGTGGACATAGGTAGTAGGTTTATAGTCAATTCAAGGCAGCTGGGAAGGTCTAAGAAGTATGCCTTTTAAGGCAGAGTCTTACTAGGCAGCCTTGGTCGGCCTAGAACTTGTTCAATTGCCCAGGCTGGCCTCAAACTCCCAGAGAGCCACTGGCCTCTTGCCTCCCAAGTCATGGGGTTAAAGGAGTGTGCAGCTATTCCTGGCTGGTTTAAGAAGTTCTGAGTCAGTGAGTGCATTGTGTGGTCAGATGGCATGAGCTACTACAGTGGCTCCTCCTGCTCAGTAACCCTGCTTCTCTCTGGGTGTATCTCTATAGGTGGTCATATGGACGATCGTGGGCAATTATCTGGTATTAACTGGGGAAGCAGGATTGATCTTACCTTGCGTGTGCTTTCCTATGATGTTGGCACCATGTAGAGGTGGACTTCTGTAGCCTAGTCCCACTTCATGTTGGCAGCGATGATGGAGTAAGTGCATAAGAATAGGTTCAACCCCCTGGGTTTGTGTTTCTAGCTGCATTTGTAGCAGAAGATGACCTAATCGGCCATCAGTGGGAATAGAGGCTCCTTGGTCTTCCAAACTCCATATGACCTAGCACAAAGCAAGGCCTGGGCCAAGTAGTGGGAGTGGGTGGGTAGGGGAACAGAGGTGGGGGGAGGGGTATGGGAATCTTTCGGGATAGCATTTGAAATGTAAATAAAGAAAANAANAANAAAAAAAAAAAAAAAAAAAAGAATAGGTTCAGTGAGTGTAACTCTGCCCAGGGGCTCCTCTGGTCATGGGGAAGGATGTCTCCAGTTATGAATCAGGTCATTCGCAGCTGGATGCTGTTGCTTCTTTCAGGGATCCAGAAGGATTTATGACAGGCATGTAGGGAAAAGGTATAGGAATGAATCCTCAAAATTAGACTCTACTGAGAACACATGTGAGGGCTCACTGAAGGCTACCTATCATAGAGAAGGTTAAGATGGCAAGATGACCTTTCTGTGGGCAGCATTTAGCTCTTTCCCAGCCACTCCAGGGTTTGCAAAATGGACCAAAAAGAAAATGATCAGAGTGGTAGCAATGGAGGTTAAACATGGCTCAGTGACACAAACTTTTCCTTACTATTAACCTAACTTGTACCACTGCTGGATCCACAGCCTGCTGGTGCGTGGAGCCGAGTCCAAGTCACTGGAGACAATGCCCTCTGGCAGGTTGATTACATCAGACCACTTGCATGAAGAGGAACATGGGATTTGGTCTTTCCTGGAGTAGATGCTGTTCTAGACATGTATTTGCTGTTCCTGCCTATAGAGTTTGTCAGGCTCAGCATCTGTGGACTTACAAGTGCCTTATTTGCCACATGATGTTCCACATCATATGGCTCCTAACAGAGGAACTAATTTTACAATGACGAAGTGTGGTAATACTTTCATGCTTCTGGGATTCCCTGGCCTTAATCTGTCCTGCAGCTTGCAGAAGCGTCTGTTTTATGGAGGGGTACGGTGGCTCCATGCAGGCAAGCGTGTCTGCAGGAAGAGCAGAGCTTAGTGAGTACAGAGCCGTTTTACAGGGTGCATCATATGCTTTGACCCCATGATCAATCCCCGTGCGTGTTCTTCTCTAACTAGAACACACTTGCACAGGAGCTAGGAGGGGGCAGGGAGTGAGGGCTTCTGAGATGTTTGTCCCGGTAGCAATATGCCTGCACAGACAGCTGTGAACATTTGTTTTCCACACTTGCAGTTTGCAGCTTTGGGTTCTACAGCTTTACGGATCTGTTTTCCAGTGAAAAGAGTTTGTCATAGTAAACACCACAGTAAGTGGATGATCTTACATTTCCCCATGTGACCAAGCCAAGGGGTGAAGGGAGGTTGCTGTGATGTCAAGAGTAGCCATTCCTCTACTAGGTTTCTAACTTAAAATAGCATCAGTAAAAGCGTATGTAGGACCCAGGGGAATCTTTGGGCATACTAGTGGTATTTTCTTGCTAATCTGGACCCTTGGGAGCTCCCAGAAATTGAATAACCAATCTAAGAGCATACAAGGGCTGAACCTAGGTCCCCTGCACATATGTAGCAGATGTGCAGTTTGGTTTTCATGCAGGTCCCCCACCAAATGGGGTGGGGGCTTACCCTGACTCTGTTGCCTGTCTGTGGAGCCTGCTCTCCTAACTGGGCTGTCCTGTCTGGCCACAGTTGGAGAGGATGCACCAGTCCTGTAGTGGCTTGAGGTGCCAGGGTAGGTTGGTACTGGGGGGGGGGACCTCCTATTTCTCAGAGGTGAAGGGGAGGGTGTATGGGGGGGACTGTGAACAATATAAAGTGAATAAATTAATTAATGGAAAGTAAAAGGAAAACACGTTAGTACTTCTATCAGGCAGTGTTGCTAAGGATTCAGAGCCCTCCTAAATAAAGTTTTAAGTTATTGTAAGAGGTCAAGATGGTGGCGAGGTGCAAAGATGGTTGGAAACAAAGGGCTGGCAGACAAGAAGTGAAATAAGGCACAATGTCCACTCTGACCTTGTGGTTAGTTGCAGAATGATAAGCATAGTAGCCATTCACACTTCTTTACGGATATGTGTGTATATCTTTAATTCATCTATATGATGGTACAACTTCCATTCCCCTTCTAAAGTACACTGCTGGTGATTGTATTATATCACTATAATGAAACACTGGAATCAATTAATCTACTGTTTGCTCATGTTTCTGGATCTTCTAGTACCTAACTGGGTAGTCCTATTGCTTTGAGACAGTGGACAGGGTAACCCACCATAGCAAGAGCATATAGTGAGGCAGACCATTTATATCATGGGTTAGAAAGAGAGAACAGAGATCAAACCAATTCCCTCATGGCACATCCTAGTGACCTAAGGATCTGATACTAGGCTCTATCACCCAATAGAGCCAATACACACACTATTAGTCAGAGTTCTCTAAAGGAACAGAACACATACACATACATATATACATGTGTGTACACATACACACAGGTATGTACACACACATGTACACATGTATACACACACAGACACATGCACGCACGCATGCACACACATGTGTTTGCACGCACGTTCACACACACACACACACACACACACACACACACACACACACACACACACACGTAAGAGGCCCAGTGGCGAACGGTGCAGGACAGGGTGGGGAGACTCTAAGTAGAAATGTTGCCTTGCTCACAGATTTCAGCTGCAGTCCTTCATTTTCAGCTTCATGTTGTTTTCTTTATGTGTCTGTTTCATGGCAGCTGGGTCCCCCACAGCCTTTGGTTGCTGAAAACACAGCCCAGAGTTATGTGTAAGTAATAGCAGACCCAGAGTAAACCTCTGGGGGAAGCCAAGACAAGCCCAAAGGCCCCAGGACTCAAACCTCTGAAAGCCCATCAGTGCATCCTAGCAGAGCCCGGGAAGCCCTTCCTTGGGAGGAAAGTCAAACCTTTCTAGGGCAGGTGCAATGTCCAGAACAGTGTGGTGAGCAGAATGATCCTCTAGGGAGGGTGGTTTTGTGGGAGTATTTATTCTGTGAGAGACAGACAGTGGAGCTGAGGGCAAAGTCGGGAGACGAGTTGTTCAGGCAACAGTGTCAGTGATGGTGACCCGAAGGTGCCTTCCTGGGGTGTCTGAGAAGGTAGGACTTGATCTTTCTGCCACCACTATTGCCACTATTCTCCCCGGCCCCCAAGAACCAGTATACAACAGGAAGGTAGTGCATACCTTTTTATGTGTGTGATCTTGTTTGGCACCTCCGTAGTCTGGAGGGATTGATGGAATCACCCAAGTCAGAAAAGAAGGACAGAGTCCAAATGACCACAGAACTGGGACTCAAGCCTGTCTCTGACTGACTCCCCAGCTCAGGCTTCTGAACACTGTCGTATATAATTAGTGGCTTTCCTTTGCTTATTGAATCCACACACCCTAACAAGGCCTCACTTTCTATCATAAAGCTGAGAACAAGACTATTCTGGGGATATTATGGGTTAGCTCACGATGGGGGATGCTTTTTTTTGACCTCCTGAGGTGTGTTTTGCTTATTTGGTGCATTCAGTGAAAAAAAGAAAAGAAAAGAAGGAAAATAAAAAAAAAGTGGGTGTATTTATCCATCCCTCCACCTATGTATCACTTATCTATCTATCTATCTATCTATCTATCTATCTATCTATCTATCTATCTATCTATCTATCTATCTATCTATCATCTCTATCTATCATCTCTATCTATCTATCTATCTATCTATCTATCATCTATATCTATCTATGCATCTATTTATCTATGTGTCTATCTTTGTATCTGTGTCTACCTATGTATCTATGTTTCTATCTGTATCTATGTATCTATGCATCTATGTATCTTTCTATGTATGTATGTATGTATGTATGTATGTATGTATGTATCTATCTATCTATCTATCTATCTACATATCTATCTATCTATCTATCTATGAATCTATTTATCTATGTGTCTCTCTATGTATCTGTGTCTATGTATCTATCTATGTTTCTATCTGTATATATGTATCTATGCATCTATGTATCTATCATCTATCTATTTATCTATGTGTCTGTCTATGTATCTATGCATCTATGTATGTATGTATGTATGTATGTATGTATGTATGTATCTATCATCTCTGTGTCTATCTATCTGTCTATGTGTCTATGTGTCTGTCTATCTATCTATCTATCTATCTATCTATCTATCTATCTATCTATCTATCTATTTATCTATCTAGTACCTACCTACCTACCTACCTGTCTATCATGAAGCTGGGAGATCATGTGATTCACCTTCTCTTGGCCTCCAAGCTTTGAAGTTTAATCTCATTTGTCTATGTTCTCCCATCCCCTCCTTCCTGAAAGGCAGTGTCAGGTTGAGAATAAATAAAGAGATTCAAGGCAGGAATTTGGCTCCCAGGATAGTCACCTACTATGTTTGAAGATTCAGACATCTGTTATCACATGTATAAATCAAATGGGCCAGTAAGATCCACTTGGTCAAGTGAAAGCTAGTGAGGAAATTGTTATGAGCTTTCTTTTAAAACTAAGATGATATGCTAGGTGATTGACAAGCTAGGTGCATGATACTCACCTGTAATCTCTACATACTAGAACCTGGGGCAGGAAGATCTGGAGTTTGAGGATAGCCTGGGCTACCTAGGCAGGCTAAAGACCACATCATAACCATAGAAAAAAAGAGGAACACCATCCCTGAAGACTGACAGCAAACACCATCCTGAAGCTAAGATTGTACAGCAAGTTTTATTCTTAGTCTGGCCTAGCTCCCTCTTATTGGCCCAACCTTCAGGCTGAGAGTGAAGTGGGTCACTCTTCAAGCTCTATTTCTGCTCTGGAGTTTTATGACGCTCAACAAGTGTGTTGAGTAGCCAAACAACCTAAAATGTAAGAAGTTTAACCAAAGCTATAAAATACCGTCTTTCTGGTTTTAGTAAAAGCTGGAACTATTTCTCCCTAGTTTCTCATGTCTTATGTATTTAAAAGATAAAACAGAGACAGAAACTAGTAGCAGCGTCTGTCCTGCACATTTCCCTCTTCTGACGTCCTCGGGATATTTTCTTGGTTATTATTTCTTCACATCACATCCGAGAATTAAAGGATAAATGTTTCTTTTACTGCTACACAGCTTTCTGGATGCCTATGCATAAAGAAAGGTGGGAGGAATGGGGAGTGTGGAGCCTCAGTCTGTCTCTTTTGGGTTCCTGGTGGGGTGTTGAGAGGGGTCCCAGCTTTCACCAACCCAAAGACTCTATGTGTATCTATCACTGACTCATCAGAACCCAGTAATAGCCACAGGGAATGCTCAATTCTGATTCAGCATATTTAATCATTTGTTAATTTTTGTGTGTGGATAGAATATTTATTTTTGAACACTCTGAGAAGATAATTCAAGGGAACCCAGGACTGAGCTGAAAGACTGAGTCATTTGCCCAAAAGGAGTGAGACAAGAGAGTGTTGAGCAGGCTTTGAGAAGTCTGACAGATTTGTAGCAGAAACCGCTTTTGATGAAGCATCCCACAGTGGCCTTGTGGGTATTGAGGAGGGAGCTCTTCCAGGCTCTTGATTACAACCAGACCATTATCTGTGGTTTTCTATGATAAAGACAATGCACAATTCCTTCTACTCTGCCAGTTAGGACTCACTAGGATTCCTTTCAAGAGGACTGGAAAGCAGATAGGATGGAGCTCAGGGCCCTCTTGGCTAGGCAGAGAACAGGGAGCCAGGCTACATAGTATGTGTCTCTGCAGTGCTTGGATTCATGCACATACCACAATGCCTACATCTGTTATACTTTTAGTGAGCCCTAGCTCCTTGTTTTCAATAAGATTCTCATGTTCTTATTTGTACCCTTATAGTATGTCTATGATCCAGTTTTAAGGCAATAGAGGCCATATAATAGTTAAGACACTTCCTACATAGTAAGAACTCCCCATATAGCCAGGATGCCTGTCTATTAATGCAAAGCTGTTCATTTAGTGTACTCCCATAAAGACTTATTGATCGATCAGTTGATTAAATAATTAGATTGAGTTTCACAAAAGCCAAGGTCTTTACTTTTGGAGCTCTGTCTTCTTACAGTGTCTTCTATAGGGACTTCAGGTTAGACCTAGATGTGCTGTTCATCCGATGCCTGTGGACAAATGGACTTGCTTTGTTAATGTAGATTTATTTCTTAACAGGTACTGCCATAGACTGGCTGAAGGAAGACAAGGATTTCTGCAAACTCTTCTGCTCATATTTTTATATTAAAAAATAACATTATTAATATTGATCCTTTGCCTATTTTGGCAGGAATGTACGAATGATGCCTTTAAAGGCTTTCTACCCTCCTGAAAATGGTTCTGATAATTTTTAAATTTTAGTTTTTTGTTTTATTTAAGAAAGGTTTTCACTGTGTAACCCAGGCTATTCTTGAGCTCACTGTACAGGCTAGCCTTCTGAGCTTACACCCAGAAAGTAGTCTCGATTTATTGGTGTACAAGGAGAGTTCATGTCAACCCGCTTAAATTTTATATGCATACAACTGGTCGTTATATTAATTTCTATTTTTAGAGATAAGAAAATAGAGACTTGGAGAAGTTAAGGCTCATGGCAATGACTCCCTCACATACATCTAATTACAAAGGTTGGATATGTTATTTAAATCTGTAGCATGCAAATTAGCTAGCTACCAGTAGAGAAAAGTAATTGTAATCACTAATATTCCCCAGCTACAAACCCTGTGACCTACAGCTGTGGACTGCCCACAGGATATGCTGGTACAATACTGGCACAGATGTTATGGGAATAACCAATGATTTTAAAAAATTAGATTTAAGACCCACTTCATGAGATCGAGCCCACACCCAATCCTGTTAAAGTGGCCAAAATCTTGAGGCTAGATAGGTCTAGGACCCTAGGAAAAAAATCTACCACTATTATTCTGCTAAAGAAACGGCAATAAAATGACTTCTAATTGTTTAACTCACCGATTGGTGCCTCACTCATCAGAAAAGCTTCTTGCAGTAGATGGTAATTAATAGAGACCCATTACTGGACAATATTCAGAGAATGCGTGGCTCTGGATTATGTGGCCAACCTTAAACGGGATGCCTTTATCAAACCCTTTCCCACAAGGTTCAGGGAGGTGTAAAGATTGTAAGAGCAAGAGGTGGTAGATGCCTCTAAGACCACATCACCCAGATACAACAGGCTTGATGCATGTAGGATCTTACAGAGACTGGCAGCATGCACACGACCTGCAACAAGTTCAGGCCAGATGGGGCTCCAAGCCCTGAGATGGGGAAGTAGACCCAAGGTCTCACCTCTAACAAAGAAATTATTTCCTGGGGGGAAAGGGAAAAATCAGTGGAGTTAGCAGTGTAAATTGATGTTCATCAATGCTTGAAGGTCAAGTACCGAAGCCATGATAAAATACAGAAGCATCACTCAGGAAGCATCTTCCACTTGTATGGATTCTGCCAGAAGTAAGAACTTGAAGAACAAGAAACAGGGTAGGCTAAAACGTACTAGAAACTTCTTAGAAAGTTTAGTAAATAAACACAAAAGCTAATCAACCAACGAACGAATGAACCAACCAACCAACCAACCAACCAACCAACCAACCAACCAACCACAAAATCCTCAAACACTAGAACCAGTATCAAAATTCGAAAAGAGTTCCTGGGCCATTTCTTTCTTGGAATACAGTAGCGAGTTTTCCAGGATCATGGTGAAACTCACAGCAGACCACAGGAAGCCCTCTATCCACTTTGGTGCTGGAAAGAACGAGACCTGGGGGAGGGGGTTGGTGGTGGTCTAATTACCTCCCCCAATACTGGAGAGTAGTTCCTTAGTTGATGAGGTTGGCAAGATGGCAATCCAAACCAGCCTCCCCCCTCTCCACCTTCCTTGTGTTAATGAGAAACAGGCATGTGCTGAGGTGGTTTGAGATAGCCTAGGCCAGGCCTCCGAACTGGAGGGATGTAGAGATAAAGTATTCATCTGCCCCAGCCTAGGTTTAATCTTGGTACAGCATCTGCTGGTTTACAGGAGCAGGAAGTTGCTGACTTCTCTCCTTTAGTCCCAAACTGGGCGAACTTTGACTCTGTAAGCAGTGGTGGGCAAGCACGCACAATGCTTTCACGAAGATGTCTGACTTAGCTAAAATTAGTGCCATGTAATCATGACTGCATGCTTCCCAATATAATCCATCTTGTAAAGAGGGGATGAGGATTCTTAGACAGATTTTTTAGCAGCATCATCAAGAAGAACTTGCAATCAGCTCTCAATCATGCCTCCTCGGGGAGAGGAACTGAGTGTGGTTCTCGTGGATGACATACAACTCCCCAATCCTCTCCATTTGATTTTGATTAATGTCCGCATCTTGCTGGAAGGCAGGTGTTCCTAGCGCCCTGGGAATTCAGCTCGTTTTCAGCCTGAGCACTGAAGGCACAAACAAGGCTGGAACCATCTCCAGAGGCTTGGAAAGCCGAACAGTTTCCTCCAGAGGGAGTGGGAAGGAATCCTTCCCAGCTGTCCTTGCGGTGACAGAGTGCATTAATAGTTACAATCTCATGAAGCACCACTCTACCAACAGAGCAGAGTTGCTTTCACCTCTCTTCTGCTTTAGATGAACCCGGACAACAGAAAGAATGAGATGTGGGGATGCCGGGATCTTTTCTTTGTGGTGAAATTGAGAGAATTTAAGCTTTAAAAAAACATAGAAGGTCTCGTAGTTGCCAACGGTTTCATATATGTGAACAATGCATTTTGATCATATACACCCCACTATCTCTGCTTTTCCTCCCCAGACCCCAAGGCATCTGCATTCTCCTGCACCTTTTCTTTCTTTGTTAATCACCCACTGTGTTCAGTTCCACTGCCTGTTGGAATGTTGGCTGATCTTGTCCCATGTGCACCTAATCATAGCTGTGGTGTGTTCATGGGTGCTGTGCTCATGTATGTCCTGAAGAGTGTTTCTCAGTACCCCTCCCGTCCTTACATCTTTTCTACCCTCTCTTCTGAAAAATTCCCCGATCCTTTAAAACTGACCAGCTTATGAATCAGATGGCGCTTTGGAAAAGTCATCTCAGGTATTTCCTTTGTATATGTCTAAGAGGGTACTGGCAGTCATTGATTCAGTGTCCCCTTGGAATGGCTGAGCACATAGCCCATTGAAGAACACTTTCCTATCACATACAAGACTCTGAGCTAGATCCTCACAACACAGAAAGTAAAAGAATCCAGTTGGCACATGGGTAGATAATGTGAAGTGGTGCTCACTTAGTTGTTCTGTGTGATAATGGAGAAATAGAGTGGGTGCTCTGTAAATGGTATCGTGCTCATAGGCCGAGCTGGGATGGCTCAGTGGGTGAAGTGCCTGGTGGAGAAGCATGAGGACCCGAGTTCAGGTCCCTACCATGCACATACAATGCAGGTGTGGTGGTGGTACCTGCAGTACCAGTGATGGGTAGAGGGGAACACAGTCTGGGTCCTCTGAGATGCATGGCCAGCTATTCTAGCTAATCAGTGAATTCTAGACTTTGTGAGAACCACCATCTCATAAAACAAGATGAGGAGTGATAGAGGAAGACACCCAATGTCCATCTGGGGCCTTCTCATGTGTGCACAATTGTGTGTGTGTGTGTGTGTGTGTGTGTGTGTGTGTGTGTGCACATGTACAAACAGAGAGAGAAAGAGAGAGAATGACTTGACTTTTGCTTGATTTATTTTATCGATAAACGAAAATCTGTAACTGACATAGACTGCAAGCTAGTTCATAACCAATTGGGCATAAGCCTGCATTGTCTTCCTGGGAAAATAGATAAAATTCCACAAAGGATATCTTTGAAAAAAAAATCATAGACACTTGTGGCTTGAGTGAACATTCTCATTGCTACCTGTCAAAATTGAAGGTCACCAAATGGTTTACCAACAGGCTCATTGTAACACGACAGTGGAACAGTAGCCTGGCAGGTGGGAGGGAGCACTGGGTGTCCTTTACTGAAACTTTCTAGAGCAGGGAGATGGCTCGGTTGGTCATGTGTTCTCCATGAATGCACAAGAAGTCGAGTTCAATCCCCTACACCCACATAAATGCATCCCTTAGGGAATTTAAGCTAATTAAGCAAATGAAGCTTGAAGTTCACTATGTCTGTGTGCTGCATTTCCCGCCCAAAGGAGCTCACCCAACTCTGTTCTCTGCTCATCGAGAATCACCCTTGCAAATACGCCACCATCTTCCGTGGCACCTCCAACAGTCAAAGCCTATAATCGAGTACAGGATTCTTAGCTCCCACTTGGTGGCCTTTATTTTGGGTAGGTGACAGTTTTAGATGGGAATTTCACTCAAGTCATGAGTGTCTGTGGTATATTCTTTTCATAAACTTCTTTCATAGAATTTATTTTTCCAGGACGAGGACATATGCTTATACCCAGTTAGTTATAGACTCAGGTACATTCTAGTTAGTTCTATCCAGCTTATTTTTTGATAAAATAAATTGAACACAATGTTTCAGATGACAAACAAGAGCAATAGCAACTGTTGCCTAATTCCTGCAATTAGTTTCTCCACAAAGATGCCACTGTTATTCAAGTTTTCATCAGTAAGAGAACTTGATGGCTTTGACACCCAAGACACTTCTTGTACTGAGGAAACCTGTGGGTTCTTGTCAATGGCTCCCTTTCTCTCTCCCACTCACCTCTGGGGTGTCAAGCAGCTTATCTCTCTAGGGAGTGGCAGCCCCAGCGGCAGGCTTCACGTTCCTGTCTTATCAGTACTTGCCATGGCTCTTCCAAGCAAACAGTGAGCCCTACTTGATTCAGGCCAAGAGCTGTATTGATTACTGACTTCAAACATCTGGTTTTCGTTCAGTGTGGTAGCAGACCAGAGTGGGCCGCTGTACTGGCTGCTGTGGTCACTCAGCAACCATCAGGACTAGCTATAAAGAAAATTTAACATATCCTGTAATTACAGTCGGCTAAGCATAGAGTGGCTAAGGACTCTGCATGTCTGATGTCAGGGCGGGGAAAATGTTTATTGTATCTGTCCTACACATTTATTTACTTGGAGGTCAGAGGCCTGCTGGAACAGGGCCACCCTAGTACTTACACTCCTGCAAGGGCAGAGTGGCTTCTTGTTTAGGTCAGGAAGCTCCGGTGAGGTTGCAGGCAGATGGTCCCTTAATGCATTTACAGACTTTGGCCTGATGGAAGCAGACAATTGGAACTTGTCTGGAATAAACAAGCTCTTACCCTCCACAGCGCCATGGGCCCTCTCCTAACCCTTCTTATAGTGCCGTTGGGGACCTTTAACTGTCCCCTACTAGCTATAGGGTGACAGAAACAGCAAAGGAGAACTGGCTATTTAGCACATTTGCTCTTACACCCCTCCTAACTCCATGGGTCAGGCATTTTTATATTAATTTAAGAACAAGGAAGGAACTGGGGTTGAATTTTTCAGGTAGGGGAAGGACCTGTGTCCTCAGGACGATAGGCAAGGAAGAACATCTTCCCTGCTGTTTCTCCTAACGGGAAAACCGTGATGTAACTTCTTCCCCCCTCATAATATTTTAGGCAGACTGTAGTGACGGTTGCTATGAGGACCCTAGAGTACTATGATATTAATGTCACTGTTCATGTTGCTTTGGCAAAATACCTGATGAGATCAGCTTAAGGAAGGAAGGGTTTCTTTCTGTTCACCATTGGATGGTGCAGGGTGTTGTGGCAGGGGAGGCCTGGAAGTGGGAGTGGGAGGAAGTTGGTCACAGTATGTCTGCACTCAGGAAGGGGAGAGAGAGAGACAGAGACAGAGAGAGACAGAGACAGAGAGAGAGAGAGAGAGAGAGAGAGAGAGAGAGAGAAACAGAGAGAGAGAGAAACAGAGAGAGAGAGAAACAGAGAGAAACAGAGAGACAGAGGAGAGACTCAGAGAGACCAAGACACACACACACACACACACACACACACACACACTGTCAGGACTGATCTTACACAAAGCTATAAAGCAGACATGGTAGATTGTTTTGACTTATCTGACTTATTTTTTTAATCCCCAAGTTTTTTTTTTTAACTATCTCTTAAAAATTAGAGGAGTATATTCAAATAAAAGTTTAAAGACTTTTTTATTTTTAAGTGTGTGTATGCATGTGTGCCTGTGAGGAAGCATGGGTATATGAGTGTAGGGTGCCAACAGTGGTCAGAGGCACAAAATCCTTCCTCCCCCACTTTCAGACCCGGAGTTGGGGGTGGTGTGAGTTGCCTGATATGGGTACTGGGAACCAAACATGGATCCTCTGCAAGACCATTATGTGCTTTCAATCACCAGGCCATCTCCCCTGCCTTTCAACTAAAAATTTAAATGTCAAGGGATACATTTCTAAAATGGAAATTTCATGTATTCCTAAGCTGGTTAGGGAAGTATTGGAACAGACAATGTTCTCACACAAAGAGGTTAACCACCAAAGAGAGACAGCCACGGAGGAAGTGAGATCTGGAAGCTGGCCAGTCAGTCAGTGGCAAGCGTGAGGGAAAAGCTGTGCCTGTCTCCGAGGAAACATCTATAGTTGAGACTATCACAGTGGTGCAGGTTGCCAAGGGGAAGAGGTACAGACTCAGTTATCAGGTCTTATGTGAAAGACATGGGTACGGTGGCACACCATTATAATCCCAGCTCTCAGAATGCAGAAACAGGAGGGCCATGAGTTCAAGGCCAGCCTGAGCTACATAGTTAAACCCCGTCTTAAGTTTGCCTCACCACTCAAAACAGCTCTAAACAAGCAAACAACAATAATAAAGTACAGTCTTACCATCTGGAGACAAGGATGATGCTGTACAGAATTTTGGAAGACTGCACTGGTGCTGATACTAACCAGAGAGAGGAGAATGGGGAGAGGATGAAGGGGATGTGCTTGGAGATAGTCACTTTGACACAGCTAAAACTTCTGAAATCACTCTGTACACTGTATGTACATTTGAAAGAGGAGAAAGCTATAGTCCGCGAGGATGGCCACAGAAAGGTGAATACAGCCCATGCTGCAGGTATACAAGGCGACAGGTGTTAGGGGATTTTAGTTTGGTAAGTAAGAGGTCTTCCAACTTTGTCTCGTTCACAGTAGTAATTGTGACTATTTCAGAGGCAAAGCATTACAGATACATTAATGTAGATACATTAAGGAACTATTGTTCATGAATGGAAATATGATCATGTTGTACTAAATAGTTCCCCTGTGAATAATATTCATGTCTTTATAATGTTATAAACACTGACGATTGAATAGAATTGGGTAATTTTTCATGAGGCTTCCAATCATGAAGATCAAATTTTAATCAAAACTGAAATGTTTTCTACAAGGATGCAAGATGGAGGAGGCATCTCAGCACTGTCTTGGTCTATTGCACTTCTAGCTCCAAGGGCAACCCAGAGAAACATTTATCAAAGGTCAGCTGCCCAGACATTGAGGGGACACTGTGACTCTGGTCCAAGGTGGTCTAGGTACATCTACAGTGGGCAGAAGACATTGTTAACATTCATGTGATGTTGGTTTTATGGTCATATGGATTGTAAAAGTTGTAGGATGATGGAAACTTCCACAAATATCCCTGCCTAGGAGACAGGGTAGTGCATAGTTGAATTCCCCAGGGATGAGGACACAATGGGTGCAGCTGAAGACTCATTGGAAACCTTGAGAGGTTGGAGCTGTGAGGACCATGGACTGACAACAGGCAGGTTCCACCTCAGCCTCATACTTTGAAATCTGTATATAAAGTAGGATGGGGAGTGGGGCACGGGGGAGGGGGCAACTAAACCTAAGGGTGTATGAAAAAGCCATAAAGAAACCTGTTACTTTGTGAATTATTTAAAAGTAAAATTAAAAAATTTGAATAGAAACGCCCTCTGAGGAGGTAAACTGCTCCCAGAATCCATGTTATTAAATGAAAATCCCTGTGCAAGGGTAGGCTACTTCTCTATGAGCTACTGGCCAGGGAGGTCCCTGTGACCCCCCCCCCCAAACAGTACAGGCTATTTCTACATGCTCCTGTTGGTCCTCTAGAACTAGATTATAAGATCCCAGAGCTGGTTCTTAGCATTCACACAGGCAGCTCATAACTGCTCGTGTCTCTAGTTCCAGGGGACCCTATGCCTTCTGGCTTCTGAAGTCACCTGTACACACATGGTACAGATAAACGAATGAAATCATCTACACATATTTGTTAAAACAAATAAAGATCCAATTGCTGAAGATATCACGTGCCTTGGTCACAGAGCATAGAGAATTCAACTTGCATCTGATCTTCCCTCAAAGTTTGGGAAGGTGGTACATAGGCTTCTGGGAGATGATTATCCTCAACAGTTCTAACTCATCTTTCGACCTCACATGCTACACTACCAACCTGCCAGGCAAGCTGTCCCTTTCCAGTTAATAGTGGTGAGGTCGTTATAGGAGTAACCAACCACTTTCTGATTGGTGTGTTTCTGGGCTGTGGTGAGTTCAGGCATCCTGGTGAAGAGGGAATGGAGGGGCCAAGTTCTTTCCCTCATGGCATCCAGGAAGCAAAAGTTGGTACCTGGAACAAGATACAGCACCAAGGACACACTCCAGTGATTCATTTTCTCAAGATAGACAGACTCCTTGCAAAGGCTCCAAACCTGTCAGTTGGAGACGGGAGTTTATGGAGGGCATTTCAAATCCAAAACGTAACTACCCTGTTATGTGTCTATCTTGTGATAAAATACCGACCAAAGCCACCTGGGTAGGGAAGGTTGATTTGGTTTTCAGGTTAAAGAGTGTCATCAGGGCCAGCTAAAGCAGGAGCTCACTCAGGAACCCGGAACAGAAACTGAAGCAGAGACTATGGAGGAGCCCTGCTCACTAGCTTGTTTCCAGGCTCATGCTCAGCTACCCTCCTTACATAGGCCCTGCCCACCTTCCTAAGAATGGCACTACTCACAATGGGCCCTCCTACATCATTACTAACTAAGAACATGCCCCCACAGACATTTCCACAGGTCATTTTGATGGAAACGATTCCTCAACTGAGAATTCTCTTCCCAGGAATGTCAAACTGAGCCTTGACACTAACTATGACAACAGCATTCTACCCCTGACCTTCAGTGACTCATAACAATTTAACAATGTGAGGTTCACTCAGTCTAACTGTCAGAGGTCCCACAGTCTTAACAGTTCCAGGATGATTTGAAATACCATCAATATCTCCTCTGAAACTCAAGGCAAGCTTTTAGTTGAGAGCCCTTGTAAATACAAAACAAAACAAAACAAACAAACAAAAAACAAGTCATGCAATCCCAAGATAAAACAGCTGAGTGTTTGCAGAATACTTATTTCCATTGCAGAAGGGAAGAGTTTAGAAGGAAAGGGCAGGATCAAGACAAGGACAAAACCCAGCAGAGCAAACACTCAACCTGTTGTGGACAGACGGTGTCCAGGATACACGGCATGCTATGAACTCTCAAGGACTGGTACTGGTGCTTTGTGGTCCAAACACTTTCCTCAGCACACTTCAGGATTCTGGGGGAGAGGGGATATAAAGGGCCTGCACTATCCATGCATTTCAGATGGATTCCCAATCCTCAACAGCGTCCCTCTGCTTAGGTGAGGGAGAGAATGGGTCTATTGCTCTACTAGGGTTGACCTTGGTGATTCCCTGCACACTTCAATTTTTCTTGCTTTATTTACCCCCAAATTTACCCTGTCAATCACAGTGCTCATACATATGATCCCCTCCCACCACACTCCCCTCTGCATCTGCTCTTCCACCTAGATCCCTCCTTGCATGGACCTCCAATATCTATTTGTTTCCCCTTCTGAGGAAGATTCAAGCATCCTCCCTTGTGCTCTCCTTGTTATTTGGTTTCTTTGGGGTTGTGGATTACAGCATGGTTATCCTATACTTTTAGCTAATATCCACTTATAAGTGAGTACATACCATGCATATCCTTTTAGGCCTGGTTACTTCACTCAGGATGATATTTTCTAGTTCCATCTATTTGTCTGTGAAATTTATATCCTTGTTTTTAATGACTAAGTAGTATTCCATTGTGCACATACATTTTTCTGTATCTATTCTTCAGTTGAGAGACATAAAGGTGTTTCCAGCTTCTGGTTATTGCAATTAAAACTGTTATGAACAGAGTTGAGCAAGTGTCCTTGTAGGATGGTAGAACATCTTTTGGGTATATGCCCAGGAATGGCATAGCTGGGTCTTGAGGGAAAACTATTTCCAATCTCCTGAGAAACCGCCAAGTTAATTTCCAGAGTGGTTGTACAAGTTTGTACTCCTTCCAGTAGTAGAGGAATGTTCCTCTTGTTCTACAACCTCACCAGCATGTGATGTCCTTTGAGTTTTTAACCTTAGCCATTCTGATGGATGTAAGGTGGAATCTCAGAGTCATTTTGATTTGCACTTCCCTGGTGACTAAGAACTTTGAACATTTCTTTAAGTGTTTCTTGGCCATTTGAAATTCCTCTGTTGAAAATTCTCTAGCCCTGTATTCCATTTTTAAATTGGGTTATTTGGATTGTTGGTGTCTAACTTCTTAAATTCATTATATATTTTAGATATGAGCCCTCTGTCAGATATGGGGTTAGTGAAGATCTTTCCTCAATCTGTAGGCTGTTGTTTTATCCTGATGATAGTATCCTTTGACTTACAGAAGCTTTTCAGTTTCATGGGGTTCCATTTATTAATTTTTGACCTTAGTGCCTGAGCCATTGGTGTTCAGTTCAGGAAGTTGTCTCCTGTACTGTGAGTTCAAGGTTATTTTCCACTTTTCTGTTTTAACAGATTAAGTATGTTTGGCTTTATGTTGAGATCTTTGAGCCATTTGGACCTGAGTTTTGTGCACGGTAATAAATATGGATCTATTTGCATTCTTCTACTTGCAGACATCCTGTTAGACTAGCATCAATTGCTAAAGATGCTCTCCCTTTTCCATTGTATGGCTTTGGTGTAACTCAAAGAAATTGGTAGCTCTCCTCTACATAAGTGATAAATGGGCTGAGAAAGATGTTATGGAAATGGTGTCCTTCACAATAGCCACAAATAACATAAAATACTTTGGTGTAACTCTAACCAAGCTAGCAAAAGACCTGTATGACAAGAACTTCAAGTCTCTGAAGAAATCGAAGAAGATATCAGAAGGTGGAGACATCTCCCTTGCTCATGCATCAGCAGGATTAACAGTGAAAATGGCCACGTTACCAAAAACAATCTACAGACTCAATGCAATCCCCATAAAAAATCCATCAGAATTCTTTACAGACATGGAAAGAGCAATTTCAACTTCGTATGGAAAAACAAAAAACCCAGGATAGCTAAAACAACCCTGAACTGTAAAAGATCTTTTTGAGGTATCACTATCCCTGACTTCAAGCTGTACTACAGAGCAATAGTAATAAAAACTGCATGGTATTGGTATAGAAACAGACAGGTGAATCAATGGAACTGAATCAAAGACCAAGAAATAAACTCACACATGATCAGACACTTGATTTTTGACAAAGAAGTAAACACACAAAACAAAAACAAAAAACAAAAAACAAACAAACAAACAACAAAAAAACTCTCTTAATTTTAAAATCTAACATCACAATAGCACTCTTTTGGTTTGTTAAGTTTTCTTTTTGGGGTGCAAAGGCAGCTCAGAGGCTAAGAGCACTTGCTGCATTTGCAGAGACTGGGGTTTGATTCCCAGACCTCATATGGTCATTTGACAGCTGTTTGTGATCCCAGTTCCAGGAGATCTGGCATCCTCTTCTGGCCTTGGCAGGCATGCACACAAGGCACATACATGCATGCAGTCAAAACACTCATCCACTAAGAAGTTTTCTGTTACACTCTTTGTTAGTGTCTCTACTGACTGTTCCCTCTCCACCCAGAGTTCCCATGTCAGGCTCCTCTGTGCACATCCTATTTTTCTTTCTAGTCTATGGCTCCAATTATTCCTGTGCATGGATGGTTCCCAAGTCTCCGAATTTTCTATCGTGTTTCAACTCACATGTTAGTTGACCTGGTAGACGTGGATCTGCTTGTGAGTTGTCTCCTGATTTCTCAATGGTTTGTATTCTTTCCCACATTGACTTCTGGGATCCCATTGGGATACACATACACATACACATTCACACGCGTGTGCACGTGCACACACACACATACACGTATATATGTATATATATAGTGTGTATATGTACACACACACACATACACACACACACACACACACACACACACACACAGACCTTGTGGATGTTTTATAAGACAGAATAACTAAATAAAACAGCCCAGTACATAAGCACACAGAATATTCTCACGTGCTTCTGCCCATGTGCTGTCTCCCTGATACCCGGAAGAATTTTCTCACTGAGGTTTCACAGCATCTTCCCTGACACCCATCAATCCCCAGGTGGGTACTGGCATCCTCCCCTGCACCCATTTCTGCTCCCCTGAAGAAGTGCCACACCCACCCCACACTATTATTGCTTGCTACTCTTTCCAGTACACGGTGACTATTTGCAGGAGAGAGTCGCCTACCCTCTCACTTTCCATTGCTGCAGCCTCTAGGCCTGCACCTACCAGGTGTTCATAGACTGCTTCTGAATGAATGGAAGGGAGCTCTATGATAACCAGGAAGTAGAGACCTTTCGTCCTTGTTTGGTGGATTAAATCATGAGCAAAATTCCAAACTTAGTGACTTCTAGTGAGGAGTGGCGATAAAATCACAAGCCACTTCCCTCTTCTCTGGTTCTGAGATTGGAACAGGAGCAGGGACCACTTCCTCTCACCCATCTTGGGAACTGCCACTCAGCCCTCACCATCCTGTCCCCACTCTGTTTTGATTTTTTTCAGAAGATGTGACAGAAGTTGAAGGAGGCATCAGAAAGAAGTGTGTGTGTGTGTGTGTGTGTGTGCGCGCATTTGTACTCAAGGAAGGAATAAAAACAACAGCTTCCAAGGTGACAAGATTCTCTCTCTAATTGCTTGGCCTAAGTTCTTCTATGTCTTACGTCTAACTGGAAGGTCTTTCTCTTGACAAAGTGCTGCTTGAGACCAGCAACAAAGGGAAGCACAAACTTTGGATGTTGTGACATATTTTCATCTACCAGTGCTGCATTCGTAGCTATGCTGGGATGTATGTGGCTCACAGACTTGAGTGACTTGAAGACTTCATTGGAGGAAGATGAAAGCGGGGTGGACCCCTTGTTGAAAACGTGTTAAGAGCCTTCTGTAGCTAGGGCTCCGGGTGTGGGCATGGCCTGATGGCGTGGGAGTGATGCAAGAAGCTGTCTCTGCTGCTCCTGGTTGGAGGATGTAAGAGCCCAGCTTTTCTTTTTTGTTTTCTCCTATTTTTTCTATTTAGAAATTCTTGCAATGACTTTTGGATATTCAAAAAAGCATAAGGATGGCCATTGCAATGGCTCAGCAGCTAAAGGTGCTTGCGGCCAAGCCCGATGACCTGAGTTCAAACCCTGGAACCCACAAGTAGAAGAAGTGGACTGACTATTGCAAGTTGTCCTCTGGTCTCTAAAATATGCTGTTATATGTCATATCACACCACACATACACACACACACACACACACGCACACACACACACACACTTGACATGCCCTTTATCTCTGTATGTATTTCTTTCCCCCTAGAACTAACTACCTTCTGTAGACTCCATAAACAACATTTCTCCCCCACAGCCCGTCTTCCCTCTTATTTACTGCTTCTGCAATACAAGCTAAGTCTGTTGCAGACCTAGCTTTCTTTCTCACAGATAAGCTGCATTGTAGGGCTGGGGATTTTGTGGCCAATTGAGTTGTAACTTTTTAATGCTTTAGATTCAGTAGGACCTGGAGACCCTGGAAGGCAGGGCTCCAGGGAGTCACGGTACTTCTCAGTATTACAAAGACTTAGAAAACTCAGAGAATCACTGCAAACTTCACACTTGAGGGCTACAAAGAGGGACCATGGGGAGAGAGCTGTGTGTGTCCAGAGTAGCTGTGCACCGACGTGAAGGGCTAATAAAACAAGAGAATATAGTGAGCACTTGCCAAAAACTAGGGTGTGGTCCACAGGGCTGGAATCTGGAGTTGCTCCATATGATTAGAATAGGTAAAACATTAACAGTTTGCATGCTTGATGACCCTGCTGTCATGATTAAATCCACTTTTCCAGCTTTAGGTGACGATGAGACACTATGCAGAGAGTGGGGGTGAGTGGCAGGGAGTTCAGTGACAGAGAACACACCTGGTGTGCATAAAGCTCTGGGTCCTATCCCTAGCACCACTAAAAATAAATACAAAAATAAAGTCGAGAACAAAAGGCAGGTAGAAGTTGTAGTAGCCAATGAAGGCCGCTGTGAGTGACTGGCCTGTCTGTAATGTTACCACACAATAACAGCCACTGGAAGAGTAGCTCAGAGCCAGTTTTTGACAGATCTTGATTCTAAATAGGCCGAAGTAAGAGAAGGTACACATCTGTAATCGTCTGACTACACATCTGCAGCAGGCTTCTCTCAGCTCACGTGGATGACAGTAAGAGCTGCCAGGGTCCCCAGCGCGGGAGCCACTCACTGCAGACTCAACTCTTGCACGATGCCCTATGTCTCTCCGGCTTAATTACTGTTAAAAACCAGATGACAGCAAAAGTTAACTCGGCTCTATAGAGCACTACGGCAGTGCTCTTGTCATAGAAACATTTTAGGGTAAAAATGGAGGAAAGGCTCCAAGAGACACCAATGACTGCAGAGGACAACCTGGGCAGCCAGTCCGGTCCTCAGGCACTCAATGCAGGATAACTTCAGTGCTCATACAGGCTTTCTATTCCATTAATAAACACACAAAGACACCACATAGAAGAGTGAGCTGCCGGCTTAGTCCTCTCAAAATAAAGCATTCCTCATTGCTGTCACTTAACTCTCTTCAGAAACACTCTTCTTAATTAGTCATGTTAGTTGTGAGGAATGAGGAGGGGGAACGGAGCGGGTGGTAGACAGGCTGCCTCTGACACGGGTTCTCCCAGGTGAGTAGAGTGGCCCCCTTAGAGAAGGAGTTTGGGATTTAAAGATATAAAGTTTTCTTATGCCTAAAGGTCTGTGGTCAAACAATATATCCAACATGACTGGGCTGGAGAGATGACTTAGCAATTAAGAGCACACACTGCTCTTGCAGAACTGTTTGGTTCTTAGCTCCTATGTCAGGCAACTCACAACCACCTGTAATTCCTGCTCCAGCATATCTGATGCCTGAGGCTTCCTCGGGCACCTTTGTTTATGAGTACGCACGCGCGCGCGCGCGCGCGCACACACACACACACACACACTCACTACTCTACTCTTCCTGAGTGTTGATGGAACCTGACCAGCTGCCTCAATCTCCTACCACCTCACCTTCCTCATGATAGACTGTGCCCTCACACTGCACACCAAAAGAAGCTTTTCTTTTGTTATGTTGCTTTTATCAGGTATTTTGTTACAGCAGAAAGAATAATAGCACATGCACATGAACATATTACCCTTGTAGCATGTACGTCAGCATTGATCTGTTAACACACAGAGGCACAACTTGACCTTGGGCTTTGTGAAAAAAGTTGCTATGAATGTAGAAGTGCAAACATCAAGACCTGGCTTCTAGGTCTTTGGGCTATATACCTGGGCACAGGATTGCTGGACTGTGTGGTGTTTAGATTGTTAAGCCCTTAGTATTGTTTTTATGTCATCTACATCATTTTACATCTCCAGTGCCCATACCCACATGGTACTTACTGGGTCTAAGTTCTCTTCATCTTTGCCAACCTTGGTTATTTTGTTTTAATAGTCATTACCCCCTTTTAATACTCTAATATATTCCTAATTAATGTTTTATTCTAAGCATAGCTTTTTTTGGGGGGGGGGAGGGCAGTTCAAGACAGGGTTTCTCTGTGTAGCCCTGGCTGTCCTGGAACTCTCTCTGTAGACCAGGCTGGCCTCGAACTTAGAAATCCACCTGCCTCTGCTTCCCAAGTGCTGGGATTAAAGGTGTGTGCTACCACTGCCTGGCTAAGCATAGCTTTTATAATCAGAAAAACTATAATAGAGATACTGTAATGATTTAGTAGAAGAATCAAAAAAAAAATCGTGGTTTCCTTGTAAGGGTTAAAGCATTGGGTATGTGAAGGTTTCTAGGTGCTCAGCCTTGGATCTCTCAGGCAGAGCACAATGGGCTTGCACCTAACAAGGTAGAATTGGGGAAAGTACTGTTAAATGATGCTGATGTCTTGTGTGTGGTTAGGAAGCAGGAGAGACGAATTAAGCAGATTTTGTAGTCTGACGATGAAGCTAGCTGAACTCAGAATATTTGAAAAATATTCCTTATTTTAATACAAATGTAATTTACTACATTTAAAACATCTTGGATATTCATAAGCAACGGGTTGACATTGACATTTGAAGAAAATAATTAACATGCTACCTGATTTAATAATGTAAAATCCTCCTTGTACATTCAGATACCTTCAGCAGTTGAAACCTTCTCATGTATCAGTAATAAATCTCCAAACGCCACTTCCCCCAACCATGTGGTTATTTGTTGAGTTTTTTGAGAGAGAGTTGCTTTGAGCATATTGGCTGATTTAATCTTGTCTATAAATCAGATGGTTTTTCCAGTGAAGGTGGGTCTCAGAAAGAACATGCAATTCAGCTGTGCACAGACACACTGAAAGCAGACTAGCTTTATGGTTCCCCAAACTAACTTATGTGAAGTCAACTACAGGGCTTGTTTATTTGGTTCTTTCGAAACAGGGTCTCACTATGTAGCTCTAGCTGTCCTGGAACTCACTATGTAGACCAGGCTGACCTTGAAATCACAGAAATTCAATTGTCTCTCCTTCCCAGGTGCTGGGATTAAATGTACACACTCATGTGCACACACACACACACACACACACACACACAACTTTAATAATGACATTAATGGAGAAAGCACTTCTGTATTCTTCTATGTTCAGTTCTTGATTTTAAGTCTTCCACACTGTCTTTACTCATTCTTAAGTTCGGATACCCTGATTTTAAAGTAGCAGCTGTGGAGCAGTCTCCTAATGTGGTTTATATGGAGACGCTGAAGAGACTAAATTGCTATGCATAAGCTTGCTTTGCATCATTGCATCAACACAGAGAAGTCTAACCACTAACCCACTATAGGCTCAAAGCCGTCTCACCAGTACTTTTAGGATTTTCCCCAATACATGACTTGAATCTAGACCTTACACACACTAGAGGAGTCCTCCTCCATGGATTTGTATCTTTAGCCTAATTCTAGGTATTTAAAGAGGAAATTATGGCTCATATAAATCTACAAGGCTTCCCTCTGTTCTCCAAAAGGAAGTGACTGTACTTTAACTAGGAAACTGGGAGATGGACATTGTGAGATTTTTGTTTTTTACTCCTTTAGTTGGCACTGGGGATTAATCCCAGGGACTTTCACATGATAGGTAAGTGTTTTCTCATGGAGTTCCATCTTCAGTCTCTTTTGACATCTTTTAATAACATTTCCAATGTACTTTGTATATCCGTCAGAGAACCTCACCATCATTAGGTCCTGGTGAATGTACTCACTGGTGAGGCTTAGGGGTACAAGGTCAGATATGTTTCCCATCATATTGCGATAACAAGACATTTGTAGTAAATTATTTTTACTATTTGGAAGGACCGTTTTTACAGCTGGATTGCTTAGGATCACTTTTTCAGAGGGAGGCACAACAGAAATGCTTGCTCCCGTTATCCCCTTCTGCTGGGCACTTCCACTATCTGTTTTACTGTTGAGAAAACTCAGGCTCAGAGAAAAGTCGAGTGACTCGGTCGAGGTCACCAGGCTGAGATGTGCCAGGGAACCCATGACGACAATGACCTGGAACTTGTGTTCTTAAGCGGGACATTTTTCTGTGTCAGATGTCATAGTCCCAGTGAGAAAATGTATGTAGGTCCAAGCAGCTGGGATGAAAAGGAGAGCAATGGCCTTGAGGGGAACTGTTCTGGGTTCTTGTGGGCTTTAGTAGGCACTGGCCCACAGATCGAGGGGTTCACATTGGGAATGAGAGGTGACTTTAAGCCATCAGACGACCAGCCAAGGCAGCCTCAGGGTAAGAAAGCAGAGGCCAGGGAAGGCTAGGAAAGGCTGGGATACTTTATGACTTACTAATGAATTCCATTTTATAGCCCAACTCCCTTAAGTTGTCTCTTCCTGTGATTAATTCCCGTCCCCCAGTTCCCTTCAAGCAGACTGTTGTTGATAGGGAGGGTGCAGGGCAGAATGAGTACTAATGCGTGTTCTCCTCGGCCAGGGATAACCTCGCCTTAAATGTGATGAATGCATCTTTTACAAGAAAAGATGCCATCAGGAAGGGGACTTGGAGTGTGCGCATCAGACGCCCAGGTAAACGCCCATGGCCTTTCAGACTCTCTCTCTCTCTCTCTCTCTCTCTCTCTCTCTCTCTCTCTCTCTCTCTCTCTCTCCTGGTCACTTTGAACAGCTTAACCAATCTGTCAGTGTTCTTACCAAAAAGTGACTCTGTGATGTACTACAATTAGAATGACTGCCTCGTTCTGGATTTAATCACTTCGTCCCAACTAAACTCTTCCACACCTATTTCTTCCCTAGTTAACAATGACATCAAGAAAGCCAGATTCCCGGAAAAATGCACAGCTTTGGCCATTAAATTATACAGGATTAGAAGTGACTTTTTTTTTGGAGCACCAAAGAACTTTAGCTCTTCTTCTGTATGCTTGTGCGTAGACTCACACAGACTTGGAAAGAGAACAGAGCTGTTTTTCTGGTGAGGATTAAACAGTTAGTAATTCAACTCAAGTTGCCTCCTTTCCAGACTTCCTCATCTGAGCCCGGGCCACTGCAATACACAGACTAAAACCACCAGTCATGGTGAGTGTTATTTATAGGGATGTGTTTGTTTAGTACGGAGAGAGCACAGGGGGTATGAGTGCTGGCATCTTGGTCCAGGCTCACAAGAGATGCTCACCCCATGGATGTGCCAATTTGGAAATAGAAACAGAGCAGAAGAGCTGACGTCCCCAATCTAGCTTCTTCCAGCTTTTAAAAAAGAGCTTTGCTCTGCTGGCAAGGGAAGAGTGAAAAGAGCGGGGAAGACAAAGAAGACAGCCCCCTCTCTCCCAGAACTGATAACCAAATAAAATACTGTTATATTTTCTGTCTAATAAGCACAAGGAGTTCCATAACTCCCTTGATTAAGCATATTATCCTTCTTCAGGAAGTCAGTTTGATTTATGCAAAAAGTGATTTGGACATACTTTCTCCGGCCGTGGAGATTTCATAATTCCTGGTGTACGTCTGGAAAATCTCCCCTCGTCGTGAGTCCAAACCAAATTAATGTCTTCCAGAATGACCCGAGGAATTAATGAGGTTCCCGCTGTCGGTTCTGCCCATCCAGGGTCAAGTAAATCATTTGCTGGCTCTCGGGCCCCTGTTGCTTCGCTGCCTCTCTGACTCCACATTCGATGATAAGGGCGTTGCACAAGCCTTTGAAATACAGCATCACCGACACTCTCCGTCCGTCTGCTGGGACATATTTTAAGTTCTGCTTCTTTGTCTGCTGTAAACTCAGCCTTTAATGGAGCCAGTAATTGCTGATAAATGGGGTATCAATGAAGCCAGTGCACCAGAAGTTTCCCTGTTCTTTTCTGCTGATGCCTGCTGTTTAGATCTCCTCTGACATCACCCCGAATTATTGAGTGGCTAGCTCTTTCATTCCCCAACTTGTGTTTTTGGATGAGGTCTTGACTTATTTCCCTTCTTATTTCTCCCCTGCTTCTCCATCTCTTATTCTCTCTCTCTCTCCTTTCCTCCCCCTTTCCCCCTTCTTGATAAACTGAAGCTGGGTGCTAGGAGCCTTCCTCTAGGGTACCTTTTGTTTTCATAGTTTAGTGTCCACAGAACTGCTGAAAGTTTTTTGTTTGTTATGTGTATGGTTTATGTGTATATACATGTTCCTCTGTGTGTGTGTGTGTGTGTGTGTGTGTGTGTGTGCGTGCGTGTGTGAATACATGGTGATCATGTATGTAGAAGACAGAGGTCACCACTGGGTGTCTTATTAAATTATTTCCCACATTAATTATGATGATGATGATGATGATGATGGTGATGGATGCATCACATTATTGTCAAGAGTAGCTGATCAACAAGCCCCAGGAATCTTCCTGTCCTTGCCTCTCCAGTGCTGGGTTTACAAGTGCCTGCTGATATAGCCAGCTTTTTACACAGGTGCCCAGTCTAGATGGTGGTAAGCCTCTCTCCAACTAATCGATCCTCAAGCCCTGTGCTTTTCTGTTCTTCTCCAGTTATCACCCTGACTGGCTCCCTTGGCAACCTCAACCATGAAATACCTGGAAAGTTTTATGCATTATGGATGTGACTCACCTGAGGTCCTAGGATAACACAGGACTTCAGTGTTTGTGGCTCACCATCATCATTGTGTGCTGTTCTTTCTTCAGGAATTTGTCATGAGAACAGAGCCACTAGTCCCGCCTGCCTCTCTTCTTCAGTCTCACTTCTCTCCTCTTTGCCTTTGTGCTTTGTGTGAGTATGTGGGAGAGTCATAGCTGCTGATAAGACAGGTAATATCTCACTCGCATGATATCATCTGTCCAGAGGACCTGGAGGCTGCTGAGCTCCTGTTTGCCTTCCAAACCAGAAAACCCCACAAAACACCCCAGCCAGCACTTTCTGTGACCAACCAGACCAAGGGACACAGAAATGTTCATAGCATGTTCAGATGCCACCTTCAGTCATTTCTTGGACACTGTGCAGGTAGACCAAGTGCTAGGAGACAGCAGTATCCTGGATCGTCTCACCATGATTGGGGTTCAGGTCCTGAGCCAGGACGTCATTGGGAAGAAAGGAAAGGTTCTTTCTTTAAATGGAAAGAAGAAATCCATACACAATGAGTGACTGTTTTATAGTTCAAGAGGTGAGGTCCCAGATGTATATCTTTGGGGCCTGTCAGGGACCTGAGAAAGTGTCTCCTGCTGTGTGGCATCCACTCCTCCTACACAGAAGTGACGATGTTCCTCACCATGAGGCTGCCATGAGGCAGGCAGGGCTGTTACATTTTGAAGGGGAAAACCCACATTTGTGAACATGAGCAGAAGAGGCACTTTCTCCCAGAGTGAGGCTCCACTATGACTCCTGTGGTGTCTCATCATGGTGTGGATAGATGAGTGAACAAATGGGTAGATGTGTTGGGAAGCTTGCAAGAGGCATGTTTTGAATTGTGAGTGGAGTCTCTGAAGGGTTCCCATGGTGGGAAGAGGACCTTTACCAGTGTAGCTTTCCATGGGAAGGTGATGATGTTCCGAGGATGATGCTGTATGAGGAGAGTAGACATCAACTCTGTTCCACAGAGGGGTCAGAGGTAAAAGGTCAGTAAAGGCAGACAGTCTGCAGAGGGCCTTGGCGCTGCACAAAGCATTGTAGCCTCCACAAAGAAGGCAAGGAGATAGCAAACACCCCATCAGCCAAAACATGATGTGAACACAGGTGCTCTTTCACTTGCCTCTTCACTCGTATTTCCATTTTCTGTCATGAATTGAACTGGATACTTCCAAATTCATGTGTTGAGGTTTTAAACTCCAGAGCAACTGTATTGGAGATTTAGGTTTTGGAATATAACTAAGATAAAATTGTTTTGTAGAAATTGTATCCTTGTGGGATAGGATTGGTAGCTTAAGAAAGCTCTGCCTGTCTGTCTATTTGACTGAGCATACTTACTAAGACAAGGACACATGAGGAAACAACAAGGTGTCTTTCTACATCCCAAGGAAACAGCTTGGTATCCTGCCTGATAACCCCTTGATTTTGGACTTTCCAAATCCCAGAACTATGAGAAATGGATTTCTACTGTTTAGGCCATAGACTAGGTCATTTTTGTTATGGCCTCTACTGTCAGTTTTGACATTCAACTTGATACAACCTGGAATCACCTGGGGAAATTTTTTATTCCCAGTGAGAAATTATCTAGAACATGTTGGCTAATGGGAATGTCTGTGAAGGATTGTCATGATTGTTAACTGATGTAAGAAGACCAATTACATTATGGGCAGAACCATTCCCTAGGCAGGAGAAAGCTAGGAAGCAAGCAAGTAGGCACCATGGTTGTGAATGTTTCTGCTCCTGACAGTGGATGTGATGTGATTACCCACTGAAACTCCTATCTTAACTTCGCTGTTATCATGGACCATATCTGGAACTGTCAGACAAATAAATACTTCCCTCCTTAAGTTACTTTGGTCAGGGTATTTTATCACAGCACCAGAAATGAAGCTAGAACACTGCCCAAGCTGGATATGACATAGACACAATGTGGTAGTAGTACATTCTTTGTTTCAGTTATAACAGGAAAAGTGGTGAGGTGGGGGATTGGGGGAGTGTCCTACTTTAGGAATAGGCAGACAGAGACAAGCCACCCCCCCATACACACACACACTAAGAGTTCAGGTGGTTCCAACTTGGAAGCCTGGGTAGGTAATTGAATCTTCAAGGACAGATGGAAAGGAGATTGAACCTCTTGGAGAGGACACTGTCCAACCTGTTGGCTGCGTACATGCTGGGCAGTATGTTCCAGGTTCTCAGATTTTGAGCCGTTACCTATGCTGGGGTTGTCTTTTGTCATGCAGCTATTTTTGAATCATTTCTCCTCCTGCAAATAATCCCTAACCCATATTTCTGTAAGTAACCTCAACAAAATTCGTTAGTTCACCAAGTTGGACTTGGGTGGTATCTATATTATGGTTTGTCATGGACTCTCTGTCTGGGGTGAGTAGATGTGTGGCATCTCCTATGGAAAGTCTTGCCACACAGCAGTCAGTGTTAGTAGATGGTTCCTAGGAATGATCCTTGACACAGGACAAATGTGGTTACAGTCACGTGGATGGCAAACAAGGTCGTGATTATTGAGCATGGGACCTGGTGCAGAAACTGGCTGGGTCTTGTTCTGGGTGGGGATGACCAAATCACAATGCCATGGAATTTTGTTCTCTTTGCACATGATCACAATTCTACTTATCAGTGAAATGGCAAATACAGAGGAGACTTACGAGCTATGGACAGAATGTTGGGCAATGACTTGTTGTGACATTACTTATATGTATTCGTTGTCCCAGATCACTGTGTAATCTGTAGATGCAACAAATCCACTTGATCAGGGTTTGGAAGTTAGGAGCTAGATATCACTGTGAGAGAAAGACTTGGTTACCTAGGGGCCTCAGTTCAGGGCAAACTCAAGCTATTAAAAGCATAATGATTCACTGATGGGTGTTTGAAGTACCCTCCCCTTCCCCATGCTCTCTCAGCAACTTCCTCTCTTTGTCTCAAGAATGACATCATTTCCTCACTGGTTGTCAGTTCTACATGATTCCCATGTGATTGGGCAAATAAAAAAAATGTCTACCTCATCATAATGTCCAGTAAAACCCAGTCTCTTCCAGGAAAGGTTCAAAATGAGACAACTGGATGAAACAAAAGGCAAAGCCTGAATGTGCCTGTCACCATGCCATGTCCTGTTGCCCATTTCCCTCAGTTTTCCTAATCATTGCAGAGTTCTTACTCCATTGATTGAATCATTTTGAGGGACAAATGGCTCATTAGTAAACAGAATTGGGTCACTGAGGTGATGTCAAGGTGCTGGTTAGCCTTTGCTCTGTGGGCTGGGAAGAAGGTTTCAGAGACTAAAGCCCTGCAGGCAGATCAAGTGGTAAATGAACAGGCAACAGAGACATAGCAACTAGCAGGTCAGTGGAGTGAGGCTCTGGGGGTTAGTCAAGAGTGGCAAAGGCAGCTCGTGTCTATTGATGCTACTATACCTTATGCTCTGTTTTGTTTTTCCCTTTATTCATCTCCTACTCTGACATGAATCTGATGTTAATAAACTGAGCACATATATCTAATACTCACACTGACCACTTGGACTCAAGGTTGTTAATATGATTTCACAGGTGGAGAACTGAAGGTTTTTAGAGGCAGAACCTTCGATCCCATGGCTAGTGGAATGAGTTAAAGAAAGGGCGGAGTCCAAGTCTGCACACTTATTCACCCACACCTCCTCCAACACCAGTGTACATGAGGCTTTGGGTGGTTAAGAGCATTTACTGATCTTGCAGAAGACCCAGGTTCAACTCTCAGCACCCACATGGTGGTTTACAACTGACTCTGTCTCCAGTATTGGAGGATAGAATACCCTCTTCTGGTCACCAAGGGAACAACATGCAGATGGTTATACACATATAACCTCACAAACACTCTTACGCATAGAATAACAACTAAACAAAAGCCCAAACTCAATGTAGTTAGGTAGCCTGGGCAGAGAGAAGAAGTTAGTAAAGTGTAAACCAGCTTCCCTGGCAGTGTCCCTCCCTCTCTGGAGCCCTGCCAAATGAAGGTCAGGCTTTGATACTGTTGAAGCTTGTGCCACTATGTAGTTAGTGTTTCAAGCAAAGAAGATCTGGGTGGTTGGATACTTTATACCCAAACAGTGAGGAATGTGTGCTGTGATAAGGAAGGGCTAGGGACTCCTGCTGTTTTTAGGTATGTAAGGGTAATGATTTGGGGAAATAGAGGAAAAAGAAGAGAAAGAAGGAGAAAGAAGAGAGTAGGCCAGGACACACGAGGCTAATGAGCAGGAGGAGGGAAGCAAGGGTCGGTTAAAGAAGTCAGCAACTTCAGGTAGGACCAAAGATCCTTACACTTTCCCTCCAAAGAAAACCCTAAGGCCGTGGAAGTTCAAGAGTCTTGCTTGGAATGGGTTATTGACAGAATTCTGCCTGGAGAGGAGCGGTGGTGTCCTGAATGGGCATTTTACCAAAAAAAGAGGAAGTGACCCTCTCACTGCTGATGGGAAGTTCTTGGTAGTTATTTCTATTTGTGTCTCCATTACCTAAATGGTGTTTCAATGACGACTTCCATTGTCTTAAAGAGCAACCAGTGTCTCAGGTCACAGCTTGCTTGAAGACTTCTGTGTCTTGAAGTGCCTCCAGGGGTCTTTGTGACCTCTCTTTCATAATACAATTCCCTTTCGCTATGTCCCTTCACATGTGACATGAAAAAGAGAAAATACTGAAGGTAGAGGGGACAAGCTGGGAGAGGGAGTAGGGAGATGACATGTTACTTTGCAGGATAATTAAAAAAGAAAAAATTAAAAAATACAACCCTAAATTATACAAGTCATCTATAAGTGACATTTATATAACAAGGGTTTAATCACTAAATATATTTTTAAAAATACTTGTGTTTTTACTTTTGCCTATGTGTCTATGTTAGCGTGTTCCACATGTGTGCAGGTGCCTGTGGCAGTCAGCACAGTTCTCTGGAGCTGGAGTTACAGGTAGTTGTGAGCCACTTGGTGTGGGCTCTGGAAACCGAACCCGGGTCCTCTGGAAGAGCATGGTGAGCTCTTAGCCTCTGAGTCATCTCTCCAGCCCCACAAGCATCGAACATTAATTTAACCAAGCATGGTACATCATAAATTTATCAGAAGTACAGACAGGGGAAGTGAGTATTCGCTAGGGATAAATTATAATATAACTAAGTTTTTGTCTTCCATTGTAGTGAATGAATTTTAAGTTGAAATATGAAAATGGAGCATGAAACAGACCAAGGACCTCTGACCTCCCAGCTTTAGTAGGTAGCTGTTGTGGAGTAACAAGGAGGCCTGAGATGCAACGCCTTTAAACAACAGCTTCTTCTGTAGCGTAGGAGTCTGTGCCTGCTGAACAGTTCCACTGAGATCAGCTGAGCCAGGCTTGGCCGTTCTTGGCTAGGCTCACTTCTGCCTGTACTCCCTAGTAGCTGGTTCAGGGTGGCTTGCCTTAGCTCCATGTGGTCTGTATCCTGCAGAGTGGAGCCTGTGCTAGCTCTGGGATAGCAGCACCCTAAGAGAAAGCAGAACAACTCAGAAGGCTTCCCGGAGCCAAACCTGGGCCCCATTGCTGTCAGTTCTGCTGCATTTTAGTAAAGCCACCTACCAGAGGAACTTCTAGTTCAAAGAATGAGGAAATACTCTTCCTCTTTCTCCCCTTCGCACATTGCACTGGGATAGATATAGGCATGGGAAATGGTGGGGAACCGCGGTCGTTTCCTCAAGCATCTGCTCACGAAGATCGGCCCTTCCTTGTCACGTCATCTCTTCAGATGAAACACAGTGCTTCTTCCACTCTGGGTCCATGGCATCCTACATGGTCTTCCATAAGACTGAATTTTCTTTTGTAAGACTGAAGACTGCCTGGTCTTTTGACATCACTTAAAACAGGCATACAATTTACCAGTGGTTCATGATACAGTTTAATGACAGGATTTTGTGTTAGGCTCCATTTTGAGACAATGATTCATGAAGTTGGCCAGGCTGGTCTTGAATTCACGAAACCCTTGCCTCACCCTTGGAAATTGCTACAATTACGGCTGTACTCTACCAGTTCCGGATGTGACTTCCTATTTCCTTCCTTCCTTCTCTGTTTTTTGAGTTAGACTTCATCTGTGGGGAGATTTATTTACCTTTCCATTCATTTATTTACTTCATACATTTATGCCAATTTGGAGTTATAAATATTTATTTTATTCTTGAGATCACAACCCAACACTATTGGTATTTTTTATGGCTCATATTAAGTTCATTGAGAGATTTTCTTTTCAGTGCTAGAGTTTGTACACACTAGGAAAGTATTCTTCTGGAAGCCCTTTGGGTGGACAGAAGGATACTTTTGCTATGTAACTATCTTTTAATTTATTTTAATTTATTTTTTAGCACACTTTTAAATTTTGAAACTTTAAGTTACTCCAGTCCTGTCTTGCGTTTTCTCTGTTGTATCGCTAGAATCAGGCATGTCTCCAAGAGTCTCTGATGTCTTTTATGGGAGAGTAACATTTAGAAATCTAGATATGGACATGATCCCGGAGTGGCAGCCATTCTAGCACCTTCGAGAAGGCAGAGTCAGGGGATGTACGTATCTCACTTATTTTTCTTCTGCTGTGATAAAAGACCCCAAGAGCAGCAATTTAAGGAAAGGAAGTATTTATTTTGTCTCACAGTTCCAGGAGAGGTCCTTCATGGTTGAGAAATCATGGCAATAGGAACTTGAAACAGCTGGTCACATTGTGTCCACATGCAGGAAGCTCAGGGAGGCCAATGGCTGTTCTCAGCTGGTCACATTTTGTCTGAACTCCCTCCAGAAGCACAGGGAGCCTTTTCCTGTTTAGGCAGTCAGGACAAAGCCCTAGAGGGGTGCCACTTCTCTCCAGGATAGATTTTCCCACATCTGTTCACCTAAACAGCATAATCTCTCACAGATTTGCCAGAGGCCAACCTAGTCTAGCTAGTTCCTCTCAGGCATGTCCTGAGGCGCCTCTCATAGTTAATTCTAGGTCCCATCAAGCTGAGAATCAATGTTAATAAAGTGTCATAGTGTGTGTGTGTGTGTGTAATTTAGCCTGTGTCAGTATGCACACAAATCTGTATTCTTTCTATCCCAATCTACAAACAGTGATGTAAGCACTGGTTCATACTGCCATCTCAGATTCTACTTTAGTAGCTGATGTGGTCTCAGTCTTCTTCTCTTGATTAGCTCCATCTTCTCTCTTTAACAGAAAGAAACCCGACCTCATTATCTAGGTAAGGTTTTCTCTAATTATTTTTTTTTAGCTTTATTGTACATGTTCAGTACCTGTACCCTTGTAAGAAACAACTAGAATACTCCGGCTGGTCAGCTGGTTCACACAGAGATCCCCTGTAACTATCTCCTGAGTGCTGGGATTCTAGGCTGGTCACCATGCCCACTTGGATTTTCTATGGTTGCTGGGGATTTGAAAGCTGGTCCTTAAGCTTGCAATACAAATACTTTATGCACTGAGCCATCTCCCCAGCACCAATGCCCAGGCTTTTATATTAGTATACATTTCCAGTTCACTTGAGTAAACACCTGTGGTATTTTGAATATGCTTGTCCCAGGGAATGGCACTCTTAGTAGGTGTGGCCTCGTTGGAAGAATGGGCTTGGAGACCTTCCTCTTAGCTGCCTGGAAGACAGTCTTCTCCTCTCTACCATTGGATCAAGATGTAGAATTCTCAGCTCCTTCTTCAGTGCCATGCCTGCCTGGCCTTTGCCATGCTCCTGCCTTGATGGACTGAACCTCTGAACCTGTAAGCCAGTCACAATTAAATGTTGTCCTTTTAAAGAGTTGCCTTGGTCATGGTGTTCATAGCAGTGGAGACCATAACAAGACAACACCTAGGGCTAATGGGATGCATGGTCAAGTGTGTGTCTGGTTGTATAAGAAACTGCAAAAGGCCAAAGTCATTCTACTGAGTCACCTGGTCAGCAAAGGACAGCAGTGGCCCCTGTTTCTCATGCTCTGGAGTGTTCTGAGTGCCTGCTAGGCTGTGCAGTGAGATCTTGTTTGACTTGAATTTGCATTTCTCTAATCACAACAAGGCTGGCTATTTTCAGAAATTTACCCCCTTTTAAAAAAGAAAAGATATATCTACATTGTTAGTCTTTGATTACATACACAATCTATATATCTTTTCTCCAGTCTCTGGTTTTCTTTTTCCTTATCTTTGTCTTAAAGCTTTGTGTGTGTGTGCGTATGTGTGTCTGCACACGTGCACAGGTTGCTCAAGTGTGTGTAGGTACAGGTACGCCTGTGCACAGAGTATTGTATGGAGGTCCAAGGACAACTCTGGGCGCAGTCCTTAAGAGTCTTACACCTTTGGTTTGAAACAGCCCTTTCGCTTAGTCTGGAACTTGGTTTGCCATGTAGGACAGACTTACAAATTTTGGGGGGTTCACTTGGTCTCTTGCTTCATTTATAGCCATGTAGGAGCATGCTCGCCCTGTGTCTCCCTCGCCGACTGTGGTACATGTATGTGTGCATTTGCTGGGTACTGTGGAGGCTGGAGGTCAATGTTTGGGAGTCTTTAATCACATTTCCACCTTAGACCCTGTGACAGGCTCTCACTAAACCTGCAGCTTGTCCTTCAGTTAGTCTAAGCTGGATAACTAACAAACTCTGAGGACCCAGTTGTCTCTGCTGTGCTCCTCAGGGCTGGGGTACAGTCACATGCTGCTATGCTCTGACTTTTGTTTTAGGTGCTGCAGATCCCACTTCAGTTTCTCAGATGTGCATAGTAGGTGCTTCATTGCTTTGTTTTTCAAGTCCCCCTTTCTACTCTGCAGCCAGATTTTTATGTCGGTCTCTGATTTTGTTGGGGGGTCTCTGAGACCCAAACTCAAGTCCCTAGACTTGCAAGGTAAGTGCTTCACTGTCTGAGCCATCTCCTCAGATTGACCTTTTAATTTCTTAACAGTGCCTTTATCAAACAAAAATGTCTGATTTTTGCCAAAGTCAAATATGAACTTTCTCCCCATAGGAATTGGGCTGCTAATGTGCTGTGTTGGGGTGTAATGTGCCACAAACACCTTGTATTTATCAGTGTTGTCGAGAGTCACAGAATTTATGGACTGTCTCTATATAGTAAGGGAATTTATTGTAGTGGCTTACATACAGTCTTTAGTCCAACTATCCCAACAATGATCAGCTGGGACTGGGAAGTCCAAGGATCTAGCAGTTGCTCAGTCCCACGGGGCTAGTTGCTTCAGCTGGTCTTCTGTAGAAATACGTTCCAATACATGTGCTGGCTAGTAAGTGCAAACAGGCAGAGAGAGTGAATCTTCTTTCTTCCAATGTCCTTATGTAGGTCTCCAGCAGAAGGTATGGCCCAGATCAAAGATGTGCACCACCACACCTGGATCTGGGACTTGTTTTGTCCCAGGCTGACCTTGAACTCAGAGATCTCCTTGCTTTAGTCTCCTGTGATTAAAGGTGTGTATGACCTTGCCTGGGTCTAAACATTTTATGGCCACTCTGCCTCAAGATCTCCATGACAAGATCCAGGCCAGAAACTTGTGTCTTCCAGCCTCGAGATTTGGATCACAGGTGAGCCTTCCAATTGTGGATTACAGTTCATTCCTGATAGAGTCAGGTTGACAACCAGGAACAGCCACTACAGGCCTTTTAAATAAAGTGTATGTTCCCATCATGACTACTCATGGCCCCTCATAGAAGCTCCAGGTGCTTTCCCCTTCATTTTCCTTTCGCAAGTTTCCAGTCAGTTCAGCTGTGTCTTCAAGGGTAGCAGTGTGTGTGGGTCTTCAGACAGAAGTATGATAGGATCAGATGAGCACTGGGTCCTCCTTGGCTGACACTGAGCGTGGGGCAGCCAGTCCCCCTCTGTAGGTCTTACCAAGCTTGTTTGTAAATCTCATTCCTCCGAGCATTGTTATGAAGACCAAACCAGACCAGAGATGCTCACATAATATGACTCACATTCCTGTTTTTCTGTTAATTTCAGCGCTCAGATTCTTGGATGATGTCTGAGGGAGCAGAGACTGTGGAGGACACACTTCTGGAACATGTGGGGACTAAGAGCACCCCAAATGGAGAAGTACCTGTGTCCATGGCACCCTGTTATTTGGGGACCTGGTGGTTTCTGCCCCTCTCCTGGCATACAGAGAGTCTTCTCTAGTTATAAAATTACATGATGGACTGTAGACTGGGATCAGATGGTAACCCTTCCACTACCACATCTGCTCACATGGAAGCAATGTGCTGGTACTCTTAAGTGCACCGCATGTCTTGGGTTGGTCAAGAAATATATATATATATATATATATATATATATATATGTATATATATATATATATATATATATATAAAATAAAATCATGGAATGTTATTTCTGGAAGGGACTTGGGAGTTTTGTGACAATATTTTTTTAATTCTTCATTTAGAACATGGAATAGTCACATGACCTCCCTAAGGAGTACACGTGTTCCCTACAAAATAACTGGAGACATTTACCACTTGATCTCCTGCCCTCCCCCCTTCCCCCCCTCCTCTTGTACTTCTGTGTGCCCAGCTTTGGCTCCACCAGGAACTTCATCTGGGAGACCGTTCTTTCATTTTGCCTGCATCTTTTTGAACATGTTCCTCAGATAGAACTCGTAATCCCTCCTTGGTAGTTCAGCAGCTATATTAAAGGAAAACGTTAATGAAAGTCTTCTCTCCCAGCATACCATTGGCTGGCAGACCCTGACGAACACCCCATCCGAGGGTCTGAGCCCACAGTTTGCAAGAACATTTGCTGCTTTGAATTTGGCTTTATTCCTTTGTTTTTAAAGCCAAGGACGCCTGAGTGGCATGCATTACCTCTTTTTGAAAACTTCTTGTTTCCTAAAGAATGACTGATCTATGTCCAAGGCACTCGGGGCTTGACTTTCTGTGCTAAGTTATTTCTGAAAAATCCTGTTAGCACAAAGAACTCATGATTCCTCTCAAATTAGACCTTGTGAGAACCTGCTTGAATAAGCTGAGCAACAATTGTTTCAGAGGAGTTGTTGAGAGTATCTTAACAATTCTGCTTCCAATAAGGCAAGCTATCTGACAAAACAAAAGAAGACCCCTGTACACATTGTCTGGAGTTTCCCTAGGTGGGGTGGATACAATTTTATTTGCAGAATATCAGATCCCTGGAAACAATGTAGACAGTATGATATGTAAACCACAGCTCTATTTTGGTCAGTGCTCCTAGAACCAGACAGACACATTTGCTCATTCATTACATTCAGAAATCTAAAATTTATAGAGCTCTTCCTTTGCAAAACCCCCCAAAACTAGGTTTATTTCCATGGACTTGACCTTTGCCCCTGCAAACCCAACACCCATTTGTTCCTACGCTCGGCCATTTTGGCAGTCAGTCTCCTTAACAGCCTGAGGAGAGAGGCGGGAGTCTACATATGGAGACCTCATCCCCGGCTGCCTAATGGATTCAAAAGGCATCCTGAATATTCATCATTTCTCCTTTTATGAGCACCTTGGCAATTCTCTCCAAAGGCAAAGGCTGCAGTAAATTCAGAAGTGCCATTTAGTGAATACCAATTTATCCTCAATTCAGGCTAGGTTTTTCCTGTCCCTCAGCTTAGTATCAGAGCTCCTGAGAGCCCCGTGAATGCAGGGTATTGTCTCAGCTAGGAGGAGGCGTGACAGCTTGTGAAAATCCCTAGCCTGCACACCCAAACTCTGTGCTTTGGCCCCATGCAGGCCACAGTTCCTTTCCTAGAAGTTGGAAACTACCTTTGGGGGAAATGCGAAAGTCAAATGGAAGCTCTTGGCTTGCGGGTCCAGCTTTTAATTAACAGTTGTAAATTAGAAAACAGTAACTTTTAACTTTGTGAGTATGTGTGCCCTTCGGTATACTAGATACAACATTCCCAGATGTATATCTTCCAGGAGACTGTCTGGACAGTTTCTCAATGGAGACAGATATAGAGAGAAACTTGGCATTATTTTTATTTACTTGAACAGTGTGGGCTTATCAGGCCTGTGTGTGTGTGTGTGTGTGTGTGTGTGTGTATGTGTACACTTTGGGAACGTTCTGTCTCCCCCAGGCTCATGACTGGTAATTGAGTCTTTTTCTCTCACTGCATTTCAGTATCAGCTAATGAATGTATAGTATTCACGGAGTTCCTATATTCTCTCTCCCTTCCTTCGGTGGCACCCCAAATCTCTGCCCTCTCCGCCTTTGTGCCTTCTCACGCTTGAATAGAACCACACGCATTTGTTATTGATCTGCCGGATAGGCTAGTAAATTGGATCTCCAGTTGTATTTCCTAACTTGCTATAAGTATACTACATCTTGGAAAAAGTCAAACAATGGTCAAGCCAGGAGGTTTAGGGCAATCCAGGCTGGCTGTTGGCCTGAAACCATTTCCCCAGTGACAGACTTTGCCTCCATGCAGGTTGTTAAACTTCCATTTGAGGCTGGGAGGCTATGGCCTTTCTCTCTCCTTCTTTATGCACCCCAACTGTCTTAGTGAATTTAAATAGCTCTTGAGACGATCACAGAGTTCGTGAACCATGGCTCACAGGCCACATCTGGCCCGTGGACATGCTTTCTTTGGCTTCCATAGTGTTTTGAAATGTTTTTAATTAGTTACCAACATTTACAAATTGGGAAACTTTGCATTAAAGTATCCAGATTTGGGGAGCCTCATGAAAATCTAAAGACCTAGAAACCTTGGACCTATTTTTCTAACAGCTACCCAGGGATGAAAAGATAGGTATATTGGAGTTTTGCCACACTCCCTACTTGCTCACCATTCCAGCACCCCTAGTGTTCTCTACCTGGCCTGTTCACTCATTCGCTGACTTGCCTCACCTCGGTGGGCATTTGGGTTTGTGAGATCTGGTATAATAAAATACTGGAAGTCTGTGGAGGGAGATCATGCTTCCAGTTTGTTTTTGACCTTCTCCAATTATTCTTGTATGAAGGAAAGGATCTAACGGACTCAAGGAAAGTTTGTGAGTTTTACTAGTTTAGGAGACTTTTGGCTTTTCATCAACGTAGGAGGGAGATGCAGAAGTCTCAGTGTCGATTTTGATGATGATAATTTTGTGCGTGTGTGTGTGTGTGTGTGTGAGTGTGTGTGTAGTCAATTTTTATATTTGACCTTGGATATTAGGATCCCGTAATATAAACAGATTGTATAAACAATTGTAGAAATCAGGACTAGAGTCTCCGCACTACTGAGGGAATGTAAGTGAGAAACTGGATCTCAGAACAGAGGCAGTGTGGTCGTATGTGGAGCTTAGTGTGAATGAATTCTGCACCCTACAGTCTGTCATTAGGAGTAAGCTGAGAGCTGTGACTGGCCAGTCTTCATTAAGCTGCTTTCTAAATCCAGGGTACTTTCCAAAAGTAAAGGACTATTCATTTCATTCCTTGTGTTGATTAAGGAACAAGAGGTGACAAAACAGATTTCACCCTCTTGTGTAGACTCATCTACATCTCTCATGAGATGAGCCAGACAGTGCATCCCTATGATGTGACTCTGAGAATGGCATATAAGATGAGGAAGTAGGTGGTGTTTTTGAGCATCCCTCTTCAAAAGTTTAACTCAGTCTTAGGTTACTCCTTTGTCTCAGTCACAAAGTGTTTGGATTTTCTTAATATGCACCCACAGGGAAATGCAGAGCCAATGGCTGCTGCTGGTGAAGTTCTGCATCTACAATGAAGGAATTAGACACCAATTGTGATCTGGACTCCATGTGAGCTGTTGGAGGGTTGGGAGGAAGATCTTCAGCTCCCTAGGTGACAGTTGTCACAACATTAGAGAAATCCTGAGAGCCTAGCAGTTTTCCCCCACGCGTCTTGGAATTACACGTGTGACAAAGTCATGCTTTGAGCACAGGCTTGTTCTTACTCTTTGCGTGTGAGAACACTCTGATTCCCATGCCACATTCTGTCTAGAGCACTCAGACTTTGGCCTCTCTCATTCCCATTTTTGGAAGTGGTTCTTGGCTTCTGCTTCTCCTTCTCTTTCGGCGTCATGGTCTGCTCCCTCTTGGCTTTTGATTTTAAGTGCCCTCCTTGTAATCCTTTCAGGCTGAGGGAGAGCAGAGAAATCGGAAGTATTTTACGTTCCAGGCTGTAGGCCTTATGAGGTGATGACAGGGTTCTGTAGGGATATCCGCTCTGTTTTTCCTATTGAAATCAGTGGCGTATCTGGAGCAGAGAGCTTAATGGGGGCAGAGAGCAAATGAAACTGCAGAGGAGATAAAGCCGGGGATGCGATGATGGTGGTATCATCACAGCAAGGTGGTGGAAGCCAAAGAGCAGATGGAACATGAGGAGAGAAGGCTCCTGTCCATACCCACACAAAGGGGAAAACTGAAGGTACCACGAAATTAAAATAGAATTCTAATACATATGATTGATTTGAATGACCTTAATGCCATGCCAACAAGGTGCCTTGTTGAATAGGAGTGAGGAATGACTACTTGGGGGATCAGTCACTGGACTATGGTCTAAGTTTATATTATAGTATATCTTTTTATGAACATCCTTCTTTTAAACTGCTTCCTCTTTGAAGAAAAGCTTCTGGTTCATGCAATGAATCTTGTTGATGGATTTGGTTCCTTTATTTTTCTGTTTTTGTGGTTATTTTGTGTATGCACTCAGGGTTGGAAGGACCACATGGTAGTCTTCCTGAATCTTCCATCATTTTGTTGTCAGGAGCTTTATCATGTCCTCGGTTCATACACTGTCTTTCACACGTCTAAATCTGTGGTCCTGACAATTGCACTCCCACAATCAATACATGCACTGTAGCTTGTCTGGAAGCTGCACACCCTTGAAATCACTAGGCACTCATCATTTTGGGCTCTGACTACAAATAAAGCTGTTTCAAAATCTCTGTGAACAGGCCTCAAACTCTCTGTGGGGGATGGTATAATACTTAACACATCTCAATAAATAGTTGTGTCAGAGTAATCATTCATAGGAGAGTAAATCTGCTTTCTCTTAGGAAGTAAACTGGGTTTATTGGGAAACACAGGGGAGGAGCTTTTGATCTTCAGAAATTAGTGCTTATAGTCACAAGATCATGCACTGAGTCTTTGTTAGACGTTGGTAATAATTAAGCCTTACATGTCAAGAATTAACTTGAAGACCCAGGAGACGTTTCTGGACATGTGTAGATAGATGGATTAAACACTACCTCTAACCTCAGACAGGTCTAGAAAAGCTGAGGTGGCTTTATATGCAGTGTCATCAGTAGGAATCACCTCACAGGATCTCTGGGTCAAGAGCCTCTTTGTTGACTTTACAGTCTTGGGGTGAGGATGAATCAGTGAATTTGTACTTCAAGCCTTTTCTCCTTGGAGACTCTTAGGAACAATGTTATCTAATCGCTCCTGAGTGTTTTGCAAAAGGTGTGGTTCAAGTAAATGCATATTTCGCAGAAAACATGTTCTAGATCAGCGTTTTGGGATACGCTGGGTGGAGCTTATGACCTAGATTTCCTTTTTACACCATGTATTTATGTATTTGCTTGTATGTGACGTGGGGGAGCCAGTTTTCTCTGCCTACCATGTTGGTTCTGGAGGCCGAATTTAGGTGGTCAGGCTCAGCAGAAGGCACCTTTAACCACTGAGCCATCTTGCCCGCCTTACCCTAGAGTTCTTATCCCTAGAGTTCTTAAGGATGAGACCCGTGATGTGCTAATGAACACTGTGGCCTTTTCAGATGGGGTAAGAACGCACCACATTCCCCATATGCTTTTGCTGTAAAATGCCATACAATGAAGAGGCTTCTTGAAGTAGTTGGAATGGGTTGGGGTAGTGTCGTCCAAACTCCACACTGGAGAGCATCACCATGGACCCACATTCCATAGTACAGACCAGGAATACTCACAGTGAAGTATTTGCTGGCAAGGGCTTAAGAATTTGTGTTGTATATACTTATGTCTTTGCCAGTGTGCATGCAGAGCCCAGAGGAGGACATCGGGTGTCTGCTCTGTCACTGTCCACCTTAATCCCTTCAGACAGGTGCTCTCACTGAACATGGAGAGAGATGGGCAGCTAGCCATGGCAACCCCCCTGTCTCTATCCACTAACAGTGCTGAGATTACAGAAGGGCACAGGCGTGCCCAGATTTATCTTCTAAGGCATGGCTGTTGGTGATTTGGACTCAGGCTCTAATGCCTTTGCATCAAAGCACCTTTACCCACTAAGCCGACTTCCCAAGCCTTGCTTTTGTCTTTCCCCATCTGGAGGACATAGACTGACTGTTCCTTTTTCTGCTTTCCATGAGTGTAGGGTCTCTTGGGATAGTGAACTTTGCCCCACCACCCAGCTCCCTGTGTTCTGGTTGGGGCTTTCTTTATAATGGTGATAGGTGGTGCTTAATGCTAATGTCAGACAATGCAAGTCTTGGAAGAGACTTTGTCATCTTCCAGCCTTGGGACTCTCATCCTCATGCCCTTCCTGACATTTCACACAACTCCACTGGTCATGCTTCACTGATTTGAACTCCATGTTATGTATTCAGTTTGTGCCTTGGGGTAAGCTGTATTAGTCTCTATTATGAATTCTATTCTTTATTAATATTTCAGTTTGCTACATACAAATAGGGGCTTCATCTTTACTTACTTCCGACTTCCATCTTAATCCCAGTGTATGAATTCCTCTGTATTTCCTATCAGGCTATTAACTTATATCCATTGTAATAAGACCTATCTGTGACTAGGTAATAAGAACAAAACCAGGGCTGGAGAGATAGCTCAGTGGGTAAGAGCATTGACTGCTTTTCCGAAGGCCCTGAGTTCAAATCCCAGCAACCACAATGATGGCTCACAACCATTCATAATGAGATCTGATGCCCTCTTCTGGTATGTCTAAAGACAGCTACAGTGTACTTACATATAATAATAAATAAATCATTTTTTAAAAAAGAATAAAACCAGAAAGTCGGTATTTAAATTTTTGTTTGACTAATAAAGCATGTTTTAGATCACTTATTTTGCCCAGTGGTTGAGTAATTAAAATGAAATTAAGAAGCCGACTGAGACACCAAACAACTGATTAGTCAATATGCTTTGGCAATTTCATTTTATTTTGGTTATAAAATTAGCTCAACAAAATTTAGATGATGTGTCATAAAAGGGAAATAAATATCTTGAATTTTTTTTTTATATTTACCAGGTTCCCTATATAGTTACAAAGATTCCATCTTCTTCCATTCCAGGTGTTAATAAGGTCAGAATCAAAAGGCTATCCTACACATAGGGTTAAGGAGACGGCTCAGAGAGTTAAGTATTTGCTGCATAAGCATGAAGACCTGGACTTTGCTCTCCAGCACCCATGTCAAACTCCAGGCACGGTGGCACACACCTGTAACCCCAGAGATTGGGGGGCAGAGACAGGTGAATCCTAGGGCCTCACTATAAATCATCTTTGCCTCAACAGCCACAGGCAGGGTCAGTGAGAGACCCTGTCTCAAAAAATGCTGTGGAGACCGGGAGAGGGAAACATCTGATGTCAACCTCTGTCTTCTACATGTTCATGTAATAGGCAAGCATGTCTATCCATACATGTGCACGTGTGTGTGCATATACATGAGCGTGTACTCTGTGTGTGCACTCACGCATGCGTACGTGCGCGCGCGCGCGCGCGCGCGCNCACACACACACACACACACTACAGTATAACCTCACAAAGGCTATTATATAAATGAACTACGGATTATTAAAATCCAACCAGTAACTTAAAAAAACAAAACTTAAGTTGGCCTTCAGGCTGGGGTGGAATTTCTCCTTCATGTATTTGCTGGAGACTATACATATTTGGATGAAAGGAAACAATCCTGTCTTTATCAGGTGTTGCCTTTACACCTCCAAGCAAGACTTAACATGAGGACTTTAGTCCATACAGATGGAGAAAGAAATTAAAGACGGAAAAGGATTTCCACCTAGCCTGGCTTTCCATGTAATCCTCTACTTCCCTTCAGAGGAAGACTCTGCTCATTGGCCAGTCTCAACGAGAGACATATTTAATTGCTAATTCTTTGTCTTTGCGTTTTTCCATGTTATATTTACGATTGTGAAAGCTTGTTTAAAACATTATAGTTAAGAAAAAAAGAGTGCAGTCAAATGTATGGAAGCTCTCAGGGAACTAATAGCCTATCAAAAAACAGTGAAGATTTATTCAATGTCTCCCTTCCAGGGGGATGTATTGTTGGTTCAGCTGCAACCCCTTAACTTCATCATATTTTATATACTTTGGCCATCATAGATTGCCACAAGGGCTGTTGCATGGGTGTGATTTAAAATGTGTTCTGATTAAGTATACAGAAGTGCTCCTGTTCTCCAATGCGGGAAGGAGAGGGACATCATAAATATACATTGTTTAAGTGTAAATTCTACTTCACACTCATAAGCTATATTGTACGTGCATGTTTTATGCTCTGTTGGTACTTTAAAAAAATCATTTAATTTAGGGGGCATTTCCAGAATCTAACCAAGAACCAGGCAGCAAGGACCTACTTAGATTCTTTCCATAGAATTTGTAATGGGGCAGAGTAAGATGAGGAAGTCAGTCTATGGGATAATGCACTCCTGTTGAGTTATATGCAGTGTGTTTAGCTCTTATTCCCATGACTTGGATGGGCAAGAATACTCAATTTTAAAATGTCCTTAATCATGTCTCTCAGTTTCCAGGGGTAGGAATACCTTCTCCCGACCTTGCTGGATTGCTTCTTTTCTCAGAGAATTTTCTATAAAGTTAAAAAGAAGGTTAAGGCCTTTTATCTCTAAGCTCATGTTGTCACCCTCGGGGTCATACCAACCAGTGTCCCTGCTGTTCTCTGACCTTTGCTAGGAGTGAGGTGTGGTGTTTCTGTGAGCTTGGCATCCTGTGAGTTCAAGGGTCTTTCCCTTAAGGTTCCTGTTCACCCAAGCCCTGGAGAGGCGTCTATGCCCTCAGGTTATCACTTCAGAGTGTCAACAAGCCCACACGAACCTCATGCCCTGCAGACATGCTTTTTTCTTTGCCGGGCCTGAGAGGTTGACTTTGCTCATGTTTGCTTGTAACGGATACTAATATGTGGCCAGGTAATAAGCTTTGAAATAGAATGACTAGTTCAACCTTCCTAATGCTCAGGCCCTTTAATACAGTTCATCATGTTGTCGTGACCCCCCAACTATAAAATTATTTCATTGCTACTTCATATGTATAATGTTGCTACTGTTATGAATCATAATATATAAATATCTGACATGCAGGATATATGATAAGTAACCCGCGTCGTGTCATAATCCATAGGTTGAAAACCACAGGGCTATTTGGACGGTATAGCAGGCCAGACACTTACTGCCAAGCCTGATCACCTGAGTTTGATCTCTAGAACCAGGGTGGTGGAGAGAGGGTTGTCTTTTGATCTCCATACATATGCCACAGTGCACGTGAGGGTGCGCACACACAAACACACATACACACTCACACACACACACACACACACACACACACACGATATAATAAATATGCAAAAATAGAACAAAATTAATTATTTTGTGAATAACAAAGAACAGGTGGCTATACTTATTTTTACCATATGCTGATGCAATTAAAACATTACGGCTTGCTGACCAAGACTCAAAACAACCAATTAGCCAGTATGCTTTGGTGACTTCGTTTTATTTTGGTTGTGTGTTTAGCAGATGGCCCAAAGGCTTTCCAATACCTCGAACTCCTCTGTATAGCGTATAGAGTACCTCTCAGTCCCCTTCTGCTCTTAGTTCTGATGCCTATTCTGCTATTGCTGAGCTCGGAGGCCTGAGGGGTTGTACTGCCCACTTGGAATCAGCAGACGGAGGCACTAGAGGTAAAAGCAAAGACATGGGAAAATGGCAGCTCATTCACGGTTCAGGAAACTACTCTCTTCATAAGCTCTGTAATGAAAGGGTGCATGAAGATGCTAAAGCCACGAGGAAATAGCACCAGAAATGACCTGAGTTGGGAAATCGATGTAAGTCCTACTTCACTCTGTAGACCAGAGAATCACCATGTCACCAGCAGGACAGCCCCTCTGACATAAGCAACATGAGACACTTTGGCCCAATAAGAAACAGAAAACATCCACGCTTCTCCAGCTTGAAAGGCAGTGGAATGAAGACCCATTTGTTTTCTGTGAGCCATGGTTTTTAATATGTGCCACCGTCTGATTTGTCCCAGCATTGGAGATTCTAAAGTTCCACTGACCTTTGGCGATATTCAAGCCCGGCTCACAGCTCTAAGCCTAACACAGGAGGTAAGATTTGGTTGGGCTTTTCAGCTACCGAAAAGATAATATGCTCCATAAACCTCGTTCATGGAAGCCTGAGGATAGTGTCAGAGCTCCTGGAGCTGGAGTTACAGGTGGTTATGAGCCCCTGCAGGTGGATGGTGAAAACCGAACTTGGACCTTCTGGAATAACTGCAAGTGCTTTTTATCACGGAGTCATTTCTCCAGCCTCTGTATTGTGCTTCTGAAGCAAAATGACAAGCGCTTTTTCTAAACCCTAAGTAGAGTCTCACTGGTTCATGTTTGGTTCAGGTGACCTATAGGCTGAACTTAGGGCTCCCTACACCACACTCCACTGCCACTGGGGAAGCACTCAGCACTCACCGAGATATCATATTGCAATCAGGTAGGAAGCTGTGGTTGAACCTCTTTCTTTCTCTCTGTCCTTTTGAACCAGTTTCCCGTATGTCACAGGCTCATTGATGGGTAGCCGACCATAGCCTTGATCACTTCATCTTTCTGCTGCCACCTCTCTGGGTCTCTACTGGGTTCTACTGGGGTCACAGGTGTGCTCCACCGTGCCCAGTTTACGTGGCAGTGGAGATAGAAGGCAGGGCTGGGAACCTTCTAGGCCAGCCCTGGGCTAATGAGGACATAACCTCAGCCAAGGCTGTGGATCTTAAGAAAAAGTCAAAAGTTGTTCTTACCAGAGGGGAGAGAGAGAGAGAGAGAGAGAGAGAGAGAGAGAGAGAAAGAGAGAGAGAGAATTGGCAATCCCTTGTGTGTAACCAGCACACACATCTCTAGCTTCATGGCAGTGTGATTGTTTTGTTTTGTTTGTTATGGTTTGAATATAAATGCCTCCTGTGAACTCAAGTGTTTAACTACTTGATTCCTCCCTAAAAATGACATTGTTTTGGGAGGTGGCATTAACTTAAATTTGGTGTCTATTTGGTGCATATAGGGATGCAGGGGCAAGCTCTGAATGTTGGAGGTTGGCCTTGCTTTGAGTCTGACCTCTCTGCTTCTTAGCACACTAAGATATCATAAGTTGTCTGGACCACATGTCTCCTAGGCCCTATGTCTTCCCTGTTGTTAGGGACTGCATCCCTCTAAACTGTGAGTCCAAGTATGGGTTTCTTCTATTAAGTTGCTTCTTGTCAAGTATTTGGTCAGAGAGAGGGGAAGAATTTAATTCTTACTATCAGTTGTAACAGAAATCAAGCATTTTTGATATTAGTTAAGTGATATAAAAAAAATCAAATTAGAAGCTTCCTTGAGGATCTATACATATCAAGAACCGACTTGAAGTGGGACAAGAAGTATGATAAGGTAGCCTGTCCCTTCACAGTGTTTCCCACACAGTGAGGGAGTCAGGAATCAGTGAGCCATGACAGGCAGTGTGTAGTCTCCAGTGGAGAAGTCATAAGAAACTTGTAAAAAGAATGTTTAACCTAGAGGGAGAAGGAAGGCTGGTGTGTATGAATGAAGGAGGAGATGGCCCCTAGCTTGTCTTGAGTGATACCAAGCATGATATGTAGAAGGAAAAGGCTGGGGGCAGAGACTGGGAGGACGTTCCTGACAGATAGATCCATGTGCACCATATGTATAGCGATACCACTAGAGACCACAGGCTTGGGAGATATAGCATGGAGAGTGTCAGCTTCCAGCGATGATAGAAGACAGGGGGTGGATGCTAAACTGTGAAGGATGGCTTGTCTGATGACGGGAACTATCTGCATCAGCGGGTCATAAGTGGAACACGTTCTGCAGCCCTAACGGGGCGATGGAGCATCTGCTCACGAGCTACTGCCGAGTGCTCATCTGGTTTGATTAAAGATCCATTATTCATGCCAGAAACAAGAGATTAGACGCTGCTCTCTTGTAAGCACAGAGGATCCCAAACCTGGGATGCACATGGGAAGATGTTTGAGGACCACACTTGGAGAATTAGCTGCTGGCAATCGCCCAGCTACTGCCGCAATGCCTTCTCCAGGGGAGAAGAGAAGACATTAGGAATGCAGCTTGAGACACAGATCTCCCTGGGCCACAGGGCTCTGAGGTTGGGAGCAGGAAAGAGGGTTGCCATAAAGGGGTTGGCTGCCCGTTTCAGGGTACACAGGCAGGCAAGGGCGTCTGCAGGCAGAGAGCATTCTGGGCCGTTTCAGATTCCACAGCCCCTTTGCCTGCCTTCTCCCCACCCTGCTCCGCTTCCCTTTCTGTAGGTTGTGTTCATTCTAGCCCTTAGAACGGATGAGTTATAACTGCCGGCTGTTTCTGAGCGCAAGGCATTCTTCTTTAATTAGAAGGTTCTTAACACGGGAGTACAGACCTACTCACAGGACATTTGGCACCATGGCACATATAAATCCCTCCGAAAGCTCCCCACTTTCCATTCCTAGGATATAGCACATACTTTGCCACCACACAGACACTGTTTTCTGGCTATAAGTACTCCTACCCCTCCTGTCCCCCTGCGCATACCCTGAGAATGCAAACTTCTGTGATGTTTTCTTTCTTTCTTTCTTTCTTTCTTTCTTTCTTTCTTTCTTTCTTTCTTTCTTTCTTTCTTTCTTTCTTTTCTCTCTCTCTCTCTCTCTCTCTCTCTCTCTCTTTCTTTTTCTTTTCTTTCTTTCCTCCCTTCCTCTTTCTTTCTTTCTTTCTTTCTTTCTTTCTTTCTTTCTTTCTTTCTTTCTTTCTTTCTTTCTTTCTTTCTTGGACAGCCTTAGTGATGGTTTTATAGTGTAGAAGAAAGCAAAAAATACTTTTGACTCCTTCTTACTCTAGGGTGCCAGGTTGTTGAAAAAATACATCTGATGATTCTGTGTGTTTGTATATGAATCGAGAGATTTACCATGACAACTAAAGAACCTTAGCTGATGCTTCAAGCATTGAGTGGATAAATGTGACCAAACTATTTTTTTTCTGCACCAAAAATGAAGAAGGAAAAAAAAAAAGTCAAGCTTAAGCTTGGAGAAATGGCGGCCATCATTTCCTGTAAATGGCCAGAGATTCCTGTGTGGTCCTGTGCTAAAAGCACTGACTGGAATGGCTTCTGTCCATTTTCTCTCATGGGTTCCCTTCCCCACTAGAAAGGTCCTCCTCCTTCCATTCCAGTTATGGTTGTACTGTGGAAGAAGTTTCCAAACCTCTTAACCCTTTCCCTCCTTCCCACCCAGACAGGCACATGGTAAAATGTATATGTATGTATGTATGTATGTATGTATGTATGTATAACTATAACTGAGGCTATAACTGAGATGGGCAACAAGGGGCTGCAGGGCTGAGGGCTTGCCAGTGAGAGAAAGAATTAGAAGTTGACAGTGGTAGGTTCTCCTCTGGAAGGGTGCTCCCTACCATGTACTTGCCCTCTGCCTTTCAGGAGTTAGCTGCTTCTCTTTAAGCTGGCATGATTGTCTGCACCCTGGATCTTGGTCAGTTATACTCAATAAAGATGTGGTTACCACAGCAACTCTCCCTTTCGACTGCATCATTGCTTCGTTTCCTGTCTTAAATAATCACTTTCATCAGTTTGACACGTTGCTGTTTCTTTTATTAACATATCCCCTTGACATGCCTACGTACGACTTTACAAGTAGCATCTCATTTCTTTGCCATCCTGAGAAGATCCGATGTCTCCTTTCTGCTCTCCAGGATGACCTTTTAGCCTCCACTTTGGTGGGACCTCCTCTCCATCACCATTCCAAGCCTGAATTTGTTGACAACACTCATAATGCCCATGTTGCAAGTTTCAGTGGCCTGACAGCTCTTCATGACACTAGAACGCCCCCTATCTGTCCCTCTCTCTTGTCCCTATTGGTATCGAGACCTATAGTTGAGTTTGCATGTTTGGTCTTTTCTCTTTGTCTCTGAACACTAGCGAGCCCACAGCCAGATTGGCACAAATTTCATTCCTCACCTACAACCTAGCCGCATATAATCTTTATATACTAGAGAATCTTATGGTTAAGACATTTTTTGATCCACACTAAGTCCTCTGTCTAGAGCCCTCCAGACTCCTATATTCAAACTGCCTACCTTCATCTCCTTCCAAATGTCATTCATCCATATTTTTAGACTCAGATGACTTTGAATACGCAAAACTTGTCTTATCATTTCCAGCTTAACCCTCCCACAGTCCTCTCTGTCTCACCCGATGGCATCTTTACCCTGGTAGTTGGTCACCAGTCTGGGTCCACTACTTGCTCAGGGTAGCCAGGCTCCTTGTACACTCGGCTGGACTGGAGGGAGAGAAGCTTAGCCAGGGCAGATGTAGGCAGGATCTAAATGGTTGTGATTGTGCAGACAAAGAATATACACTGGATTAGCTTTGAAGGACTGGTTCAGCTTATTGGGAAGGAGGGGGAAACAAAGGCTATTTAAACCGGAGGAGTGAGTAGGGGCTACCAGAAATGAGTGAACACCATTGGCTGGAGACAGGGTGTTGGGGATGCCTCATTTGCATGAGTGTACATCATTGGCTGGAGACAGGGTGCTGGGGATGCCTCATTTGCATGAGGAGACGTTCCAGGTGCTGCTGGATATAGTCTTATAAGGGAAGAGGAAGTTTAACCTGGTTACTGGTCACCTCCCCTGGTGAGGCAAAGGTATGTGGTACAATGCTACAAGTGCCAGGATATGCAGGCTCCAGGTGGGTATCTGTGTGTGGGCAGGGGAAGAGGGGGGAGGCGATCTTACTTCTGCTGATCTCAGGAAGAGATTTTGGGGGTTTGGACATACCTCAACCCTACTCTTGCTCCAGGTCTGTTCCTCCTGGTCCCATGGCTCCCTGGTCCCACAGTTGTTCAAAAACAAAACAAAACAAAACAAAACAAAACAAAACACCAAACCAAACCCCACCAAATCTCTGTTTTTCTTGATCTCTATATAATGTGTCTTCAACAGAATAGCCAAGATCCACACAGTGCTAGTGGTACTGTTCCTTTGATAGTGGCTCTGCTGTCTCTCCTCTTGGAGGCTCCTATAGATTTATTTCCAACTGGTCTTTATGCCTCCTTCTTCGTTCCCTCGGAGTTTTAACTCAACACAGCATGAAGAGTGATCATTCCAAATACAAAGTTAGCTTATGTCAGTGTTCTTTGCAAATACCTTTGATATTTTTCCATCTGTCTTGGTCTCCTGGGACCATAAGAGAAAAATACCCTAGACTGGCTTAGACACTGCAGGCTTGCTTTCTCAGAGTTTTCTTGGCAGGGGGTGTTATAGAGATGGGGGTGCTGTTGGATTCTGTGACTGGGGAGGGTCTGTCCCATGTAGATGGCATCTTTTTCTTGTGTCTCCAGATGGTAAAAGGGGACGATTTAATACCTTGGGCTGATTTTATAAGGATACATGTGGTTGGTCTTCATGATCTTGTCACTTCTCAATGGCCCCATCTCTTAATGCCAGAACCTTGAAGGGGAGGATTTCAACATGTGAGTCCTGGGGACACCCAGTAATTCCTACCATAGCACCATCTGCCTCAGAGATCAAGCAAACGTCCTTCCATCTTAAGGGATCAGTCTGTGTCCCTCATTCTTTTGCTCCATGGCATCCTTTCCAACTCTATTCAGTACCATCAGGCCTTCCTGAGACTAAGCATGCCAGACAGGTCCTGCCTCCCCCCGCCCCCGACTCCTGTCTCTGTACTGAGTTGTCTAATGAACTCACATCCTTATCTTCCCCATGTCTTGTTCAGATGTCACCTTTCAGGGAATCCCACCTTGACTAGCCTATTTCTCATTATAACCCATATAAAGGTACCCCTATACTCTTTTATTTTACTGTGCTGATTTCCAACATCACAAACCTTGAACCCCGCCATTTGATTGGCATATGAACCCTACCATCTGATTGGCATAATCATCATGTTTAAGAAACCACCTGCATGGTCCTTTCCCCAAGAGTATGAGCTTCAATGTAGGAAGTTTAACATGTATTTTTTTAAACATTGGTTTAATCTGATTTTGTTTAATGTTTTGTATATTGTATAGTATACTTCCAGCACCTACATCAGCACTGGAAACTGAGCAGCGAGTTCTAAAATAAACATCAGTGGAATGAATGAGTAAAAAATAGCACACAGGTCTAATATTATACAAAGTGTGATCCTGTGACTTCTCTAATCCTTGAAATAGCACACAAGGTTGGTATTATTACTATTATTATTATTATTATTTCTCACAGATGTTAAACAAGTTGTCAAAGACCAAGTAACCAGCAGGTGGTCAACATACCCCTGTGCAGAACTGGCTTCACAAGAATAAATACTGTGTATTGCATGGTGAAGGGCAACTGTAACAGCAGACTGTAAGTTTGGGGCCAGCCTGGGGTACATACTCAGTCTCTATCTCAAATCATCACAAGAAAACAAACAAACAAAACCGACAACTAACCTGCCCAGCCGTTTGGCAGATATTCTCCGGGCAAACCTTATACAAAGCCAGTATTCTTGCCTCTTCATGGTCTTAGGCATGTCTGCAAACACTCCAACCTATGCCCTTGAAAACTTGTACTGTGGTGAGAGGCTTTAAGGCCCAGAGGCTCATTAAAGGTTGACCTAGATGGTCAAACACACAATTGGGAAATGACCCGTGGTTCCATTCATTTCTCGTGGAAAATATTTCTTGAAATCGTTAGCAAACTTCCCTGTGATGAAATTCCCAAGAAAGCTTGTGTAGCCTTTTCATTTCCTCCGGCTACACATGCTTTCCTGAGAAGACAGCAGTGGGGGAGGCTGAGCTCCTCTGGGGACTCTGCAAGATGACTTCCTCTAACACTGCTTCTCATTGCTCGGTGGATGAGTCTCCTGGGCATGTCTGGGCTTCCCGTGGAAGGAGGAAATGCTCATTTCTTGGAGTAATAAATCTGGGTATGATATTAAAATGAGCTCCTTTGAGACCGGCTGGGGTGCTGAGTCACAGTACCTTGTAGCTAAGTCTTGGGTTGCTTGGAGCAGTCTCTGGGATGAGGTGGTTGCAGCAAGGTCAAAGGCTCTTTGCTGAGGGCGGAATGATGTCTTAGGGGAGCTCACTAGGATGTGGACTGATATTTGAGACCATGGCAAGGGAAATCGTGTCACCTCTGCCTCCTGATCCTTGGTTTCAGGCATTTGTAGCACTGAATGGTATATGTAGTTACCAGCAACTACCTTTAGAAACTATTAAACTTGCCTGGGTGTTATAAGTAGAGAACTAAGAAGCCAGATACTGACATCTTGAAAAGGAAAAAAAAATGACTTTAAAATATGTCGGTCTGATGAGCCTAATCTGGCAGAGTCTTGGTTCGCCAGGGTCAGGGGGATACTGGGAGGGGGCACTCTTTCAGAGGAGAAGAGGAGAATGATGGGGGGAGGGACTCTGGGAGGGGGACTGGAAGAGAAGACAGCACTTGGGGTGTAAATAAATAAATATTAATTAAAAATTTGTCACACTGGGGAAATTTTTAGAGGATAGATTGGAAAAAACAAAAACAAAAACAGGAATATAAACGTAATGAACAAGACTTTCTTAAGCTCTGATATAGAAACTGCCAGTTTCACCTCTCTCAGGTGTGATGTAGACATGATGAAGGCAGTCACATAGTGGATGCCTGTGGGTATACAAGGTTATCTGCAGGAATGGTTATCTCTTAGGTTAGGGGAGACGCTTAAAGAAACCAAGACTGGCTAGACAAAACTCACTGACTTGAAAAAATATCCAGGGCATGTTTATGCATATTTATACATCTTTCCTACAGACTCGAGCGCAGACTTGCTTATTTCAATGAATCCCTGAGTCCTTTGAGAGATGAAACTGTCCTTGAGACCAACTCATCTGATGCTCTACCCTGAGAAAAGAGACAGGAAGATCTCTTCTGACTTTCTCACCCTGTGTTCACAAGAGTGGCATCTGCTGCAAGACTAGCAGCAGTGTCAATACCTATGAGCTACTACTGGGGGACACTGGGGAGCCTTGAGACAGACACTTTGCATGTGATGTTCAATTTCAACTGCAAATCAAGCTCTGAAGGGCATGCTTCCATTTTAAAGAGGCAGAGGACCAGGTAACAGCCTTCCTGAATAGGAACTTCTAGATGATTGCTGACTTTGGAACAAACTTTCAACTTCCTGCTTTGGGTTCAACACACCTCACAGGATGTTGACAAGTGACACCTTCCAAAGTGTCCTTGTCCACCAAGCTCCTTTCAGTCAAAGTTCATTCCCTTCGTTAGTTGTTCTCCGTGGGCTCCAATGCTTTCTCATGAGCATTACGAGCTACAGTGTCCATCAGAGCGCATTTCAGCTTCATGACCACGCTCTTTCCTGGATCCTTTTCCCTGACGGGAACTAGGCTTTGCGTCTCCCACACCTTCCTTCCTTAACTCACCCTTCTGAGGCTTATCACCGTTTGATGTTTTCCTTTTTTATCTGGAGGTTTGTTCTCTGCATCTGCCCACCAGCGTGTGGTGTAGGGGCTAGTGTCTGTCAGGCAGTGTGTGCTCAGAAGTTGGTGGATGTTTGATTGAGTGACCCCGCCACAGCCTTTAGTTTCACTCTCCTACTTCACTTGGAAATGTATCCGCTACTTGATTCTATCAAGTCAGCATCACCTTAATACTGTGGGTGATTTACCTAGCCCTTCTGGATCATGACTCTCTTATATATAAAACGGTAGCACAGAGAGTCTATTCTATACATTTTCTGTAAAGATGGATTTGGGTAAGCTGGTTTATGTAAAGCATTGCTTTTTTAGGATCTAAAAATGTATTTTTTGATCATTTCACATACACACAAACATACAAACATATTGATCATTGTATATTGATCATTGTTGTGAGTGACTCCAAGCCAAGCAACCATTACCTGTATGTAACTTGTCTCCTAGAGTCTGTAAGGAGATTCAATAAATTTATTGGCTCCCCGAAGTGCACTTTGGTTGAATTGTGCCCTGGTTTATCACTGGGACCTTAGAAGGGGATATACACAATGCTTTATGTCTCTCGAAGGGAAGGAATTTTAGCAACAATCATGTACAACCCAAATCCTCCTTCAGACCACCTCCGAGGCTCCCACAATATTTCCCTGCCAACACACATGTTCTCCTGCTTTTAATAACCCACTGAATTCAGTCAGCACTGCCTGCATAGGTGTGAGGCCATCTACCAGAGCATGGGCAATCAATCTATCAGCAGCCATATCTTTAAAGAAAAATGTCTCCTTCCTCATGCACCTCTCAACTGCTAATATCACCCCAGCAAGAGTGAGACTGGTTAAATCCCTCCCATAATTATGCTGGAATGTTGGCTAGCTTGAGCTTGGGCATTGGGCAGGTCTGGTGCCAGTGACCACAGCTGCTGTGAGTTGATGTGTGTGGCAGCCATGTTTGGTCCAGAGGACAGGCTTTCACTGCACCCCTCCTCATCCTCCTGCTCTGACATCCTTTCCACTCCATCTTCCTTGTTCTCTGGACCTTGGTGCAGGGGAGAGTGATAGAGATGCCTCATACAGGGTAGAACACTCAACAGTCACGTATTCTCAGCACTTTGGCCAGGTGTGAGTCTCTACTTTGATGGTAGCTCACCACAAAATGAGGAAGCTTCTCTGGTCAAGGCTGAGCGCAGCACTAGTCTGTGGGTATAAATATAAATATTTAGAAGGCAATTTAACAGCAGATTCATTTGGTTAAACAATGGTTGTAGGCTGTCCCCTATGCCCTGTAATCTCCCCAGTCATCAGAGTTTGAACAGGTTTATAGAGCCAGGAATGAGTTCCTTCACATGGAATAGGCTTCAAATCCAATCAAGAGAATAGTTGCTCATCCTGGACTAGTCATGTTGCTATTTTAGCACTGGCAGCATCCTGCCTGACCGGTTGGTATTTTAGCACTGAGCGAGTCTATGGATGACTTTTCTCCCCCAGTGAACTGAATAGAATTTCCATCACCAGGAAAGCTAGCCAGCACAGAGGAAGTTTCTAAGTCAGTGCAGACGTGATTTTGTTTTGCTTTCTTTTTAATGGTCTGTCTTCAGAAATTTGGTCTTTATGTAAAGGTTTGAAAAAGAGGTAGCCCACAGCCCTGCTGGGGCATATGTAGCTGGCTTCTTCCTGAACACCCAGTCCTGGAATGTGTAGGTAAATGGTAGTCTTCATATTCTCCTTGGCTAATAGCTAATGAAGATTCACTTACTCTGCTTTCTTGAGTTAAGGAAAGGTCTTGAGTTAAGAAAAGGCACAGCATTTTCTATGGAAGAGGAGAGCAAGACAACAGGGACCATCATCCAGGTTGCTTGATGGGGATGAGGAAAGAGGGGAGCATATTTTCTTATGGTTGTCTCCAACAACGCAATCATGCATACATACTCTTAGTTGCCCCTCTTTCCAAATTATTACGTTTACCAATGGCAACTTCCAGTGAGAGGACCAGCCCATATCTGCTGTAAGACTACATGCATCTATCTTGGACTCTTCCATGTATCCCAGTATCTTTTGCTGGATGCCAGAGAAGGAAAATCTTGGCTTCAAAAATATTCCTTAGGAGAGAGATGCCAAAGCCCCACTCTCATTTGCAGATAGGTGTGTATCCCTGGTACTTTATTCTGGGATGAGGTGAGTTCTGTCACAATCAGATCCTGGCCTCGTTGCCTGGAGGAGGACGTAGAATGTCTCTTCATAGGACAGACCCAATTGCTAGACTGACTGGTTTTAAATATGGCTATACTGTGTATAAGTCTGCCGTACTTTGGACAGTGTACTAAATATCTTTGTGGTTCTTGTCCTCTCGATTCGTCTAGAAAATCATAACAATGCAGTAGTTTCAACCTCCATAAGGTTATGACGTAAGTTATGGAAACATTTACAGGTAGGTATGCATATACTTGTATATATGCCACACAGGGGAGGTTTAGGATGATGCTGGCACACAGTGAAGTGCTACATCAGATAGATGTATTTTTATTATTCCAGCAGTGTTCTGTTGGTTCCTTTATTTCTTAAACAGTGCTGATAATATTTGTATTATAAGATCGTTGTAGAGGGCAGAGAACATAACTGTAAAGATTATTTTAAAAGCTAACTGCTATATGGAAGACATAGTTTTATCCATTATTTGCTTACCTTTCTGCCTTTAATTTATTTCTCATGTTTTCTTTTAAATTAATTTATTTATTCACTTTACATCCCAATATGAGTACCCCCTCTCCCTCCCCCCCCCAGTTCCTACCTTTTGCTGCTCCTTCCCCCTCTCCCCCTTCCCTTCTCCTCTGAGAAGGAGGAGTCACCCCTGGGTATCCCCCTCCCCCAGCCCACCCCCAATCAGGAACTGCAGGACTAGGTGCATCTTCTCTCACTGAGGCTAGACAAGGCAGCCCAGTTAGGGAAATGGGATTCACAGGCAGGCAACAAATTTAAGGACAGCCACAGTTCAAGTTGTTGGGGGCTTGCATGAAGACCAAGCTGTACTTCTGATACATATATGTGGAGCCCGGCAGGGTGGGTGGGACTAGGATCAGTTCGTGCTCTCTCTTTGGTTGGTGGTTCAGTCTCTGGGAGCCCTTGAGATGAATTGACGCTGTTGGTCTTCCTGTGGAGTTCCTGTCCTCTTTGGACCTCTTGGTCTTTCCTCCAGCTCTTCCACAAGACTCTCAAGCTACATCTAATGTTTGACTCTGGGTCTTTACATCTGTTTCTTTTCCATGGTTTTAAAAACCATTTCAGGACCTGTTGGCAAGGTAGGCATGGAAGTTACTGTCCTGTCCTAAACTAAGGACTAACTGAGCCCAATTCTCATGATTTACGAAGTGAAACTCACAAATAAAACAACCTTAAGTTTTTAGTTCAGTCCCATGAAAGCCAGTGTCTCATCTAAACTGTAAGTGGCCCACTCACCCACCAGGGAAGCAAGCAGCCTGGACGGTAGCTGTGAGTCTGCCACCAAGAATAAGCTGGCTAGTAAGACGAGCCACACAGATGAGCACGGGGCTTTGGGCGCCCTGACTTAGTGACTAGGTAGAAGATTGATTGAAGGTGATTTCTGACATCAACTTTGGGTCCCCACATGCATGGATACATGGGTATGTGTCCCAATACATGCAAAAACATGCATACACACATGTCTAACACACACACACAAACACACACTACAACATTTAAAGAGATGAGGTTTTAGATATAAAGTGTCTGAACATGCTTAATGGGGTCTCTTGAGTCCAGTAGTGAAGTGAGTATGTGGTACGATGGGATCCTATAGCCAGAGGCCCAGGAATGGCTGTGTGTGATGCTGTTTTTCTACTACTAGAAGTAAATTTTTATTTATGACTGTTCCTTTGATGTATATACTCAGACGGTCCTTATTTCTCCTTTTACCAAATTATGACTGTTGCTGGCTATTGCAAATGAAACAAAATAATCTCTATTCACCTGAAGAAGGTATGAATTTACCTTCCCAGCCCCAGAACTAATAATTTTAATATATGGTTCAAACTACTATTGTTTGTGTATGGCATAGGCCTCTTTCCTGTTTGAGGTAGAAGCCCATGATGTTGCGAGTCAGGTGAATATCTTGGGATATAAATTCTATTTCATTAGCTTGGTATAAAATACTCTTAAAAACCAATGTCTAGTTGTGTAGAGAACCTGTATTTCTGAGTTTGTTGTTCCCCCTATTTTTAAAATTTTAATTTAATTTTTAAAGTGCTAGATAATATAACATATTTATGGGGTCATATGTGATGTTCTAATATACATGCTGTCTTAGAGTTTCTGTTATTGTGATATAAACATCATGACCTTGGCAGAAAGGGTTTGCTGTGTCTTAGGACTCCAGGTGATAATCTATCACTGAGGGGAAGCCAGGGCAGAAGCAAGCAGGGCGGAAAGCTGGAGGCGGGCCCTAGGAGGCCTCCTGCCTCTTCCTCCCAGCTCCAGGTTACACAGAGGGCTGTGCCTGGCTTTTGTATGTGGGTGTTAGAGAGCAGAGCTTAGGTCCTCCAGCTTATGAAGTAAGCACTTTCTCCCGTGACCCACCTCCTGTGCCTCCATGTTCCTCCTCTGTCGATGGTGTAAACCTTCAGAACCCTCCCTTCCAGCTTTCTGAAGCACATAGGTCACTCCTGCTGTCTGCAGTCACTCTTCTGATGGAGCTCGAAGGAAGGAGAGGTGTATGAACTTCGACCTGCTTCATGCATTTCTTTTGAAACTTCAGAAACAACTTGATGGTGTCACGGGGTGAAAAAGTCAGTTGTCCTCTGAGCTGATGATTCCATCCCAAACATGGAGATCTTGAGAAGGTTATATTGTTTTTGCTGAAGTGAGATATGAGAAGAAAGGTGGTCACTGTGTCTATTCCAAGATGTACAGCGACAAGGAAGAGCCAGCTCTCAGCCACGGGTGCCTACCATCCACTACCCCTGAAGCAGGAAGCCTTCTGAAGGCCCTCTACTCAGCCAGTCTGCCATGGAGGGACCGAGGCGGGACTCATGGATGTGGGCACTTGTGGGCCTTCTCAGATTTCTCTCTGTTTTACAAACCCTGAATGTGTTTGTTGGCCTGACACCAGCTTTACCACTTAACCTTTCTTTGCTCCACAGCCCAGGCCATTTTTGCAGGGAACACGCACCTCTATGTCTGCAGAATCTTGGATCCTTTTGGGGAAAGTCATGCTCTGAGCTGCGGTGAAGGAGAGGGAGCTATGTACACACAGCTGAAAATGACTTTAGCACAGAGTTTATTTAATACATCCTCCAAATTGTATTCCGAAGCCTCTGTTAACAAGAAAGCACTCTCTTTTTGAGCAGCGTGAGTGTTTTATAAATGGAATTTGCAGGCCAGCAACACCCCCATTAATTTTCCCTGTCTACAATTACTATCATTACATTCTTAAAGCACTTTTAAAATAAACTAGCCCATGATGTCATATGCACATTCTGAACTCCAGCAAGAGGGACAGCCGGATAGCAGCATCTGGGCCTTGGACTGCTATCTTTTAGGGAACATCTTGATGGCTGTAATTACTGTCATGTTATGGGAACTTTACAAAAAAAAGGCGCCAGTGTTCCAAATAAAACATTAAATGGCTTTGATATAATAAATGTTACTATCATTGTTTAAAAATGTTGTGACCTGTCTGCTGTAGTCTCTGAGAAAGATATTTTCCAGCACTTGATATTTCCAGCCCCACCACCCCTTTCAGAGTCTATTACTACAGATAAGGATGAAGAAAATCCTCAGGACAGATTTGTTTTAAATCAACATAACACAATGCCAGCATTGTCTTTCCTCAAGATGAACCTTCAAATTAAATTTGGGATGAGCTTTACCAGATCTCTGAGCGGCTTTGTTCCAGAGACAGAGAATGTACCCTATTAGGGAGAATTAATAATTCATATGCTATAGTTGTGGATAATTGCATTCATTAGGATAAGACGGGAGCTGAGGCAATTTCCTTCGGGGTACACTTACATGCATGACCAAGGCAGTTAGAAGAGTCTGAACCATCCCAAAGGGAAAGAAGTTACCCCAAATGAACATGTGTTCTAGATGTTGCCTTCCCCTGGGATCCAGTTTTGGAAAAGCCTGTGATGAATTTGGTCTGAGGCATTGGACCAATTTCTGCATAAAGTGATGAAGAAGAATTGTACGTATATGAAAGAAGTCATCCAATGTGTGTGCTGATGCACTTGGCCTCCCGAAGAAGTTTTCTCAAGAAAAATTCATTCATCCTTATGAAATCCAAGTCCCCATTTCACAATGGGTATTAGCGACTTTAAGTAAGGCAATACTCAGGCAGCTGGTTGGTTGAGAATAGTATGGATACAGAACCCGAATGGAGTAATCTGTTTTGTGGATAATTTTTTTTTTCTCTGCTAGTTTGCTGATAACATTGTTCAGTTTGAAGATGGATCTTCTGATGCAAGAGTTGGGACTTCACCAGGAAGAAGTTATTTGACCTGATCTGGATTCCATCACATTCAGTAAGTTTATAATCTTTTCACATGTCACATGAACTGACAATTTTCCCATGTTCTCCTGCCATCCACTGCATATTTCAGTTGGTATCATGTTTCCGGTTTTATCTACATTTTATCCACATGTCTTTCCTGTGGCTAATTAGCAGACCAGAGGATTGGGGAAACAACGACCCAATCACCAGCAAGTTTCTTAAACTCCACTCTTTGTGTCAGCACTGGCCAGCTCCCTAGACTATTCAAGCAAGAGATCCTGAAACCCCATCAACCAGAAACTCTGTTACTGATGAACGGACATGTTGGACCTTCTCTGATCACTGAGCAGTGTTCATGGCTAAGGGATGTCTAGACGAGTGCCACCTTTCTCACACACGGGACTTCGTTACTGTCCTTCACAATGTCAGGTTGGAAAAAAACTGTGGAATCATTTCAAGGGATGTATGATCAATTGGTGATTGACAATTTTCACAGTGCTCAGACGCCTGGGTCAGAATTTCAATTTTGCTTTGGTGTTACACAACAAAAGATGCCCGAAACTATTTTGTCTCATAGCTCCAGCCAATGTCATCCCCGTCCTTTACTGTTTTCAGATTGGCTTCCGAGGACTGTATATTTAATAGGACTAGTGGATGGGTGAAATATCCCAAAGAATGTTTTTGTGTATGTTCCTTTTAGAAAACAAATTGAATCTTCTCATGAAAACAGTATTATTCCTTTTCAGCATTAAGTAGTGCTTCATGAAAGGACGTCAGAAACACCAATTGAGTGTCCAGTCCACTCTCTCGTTGTTGAAGCATTTATGGCTCTTACTTAAGACAAGAGAAATAACAAGGCAAGAAATTACTACAAATACAGAACATTTTATTACAGAAATAAAAAGGGGAGCGGATCTGTTAGCTCCTGCCAACTTTTGAAATATGAATTCCATTTGTCTTTATTACAGTCTATTCCCATAGTACCTTTTCCCTATTTATTAATTTTTGAATGTTGCTATTAAGCAGAGATTTGTGCCTACTGGTAATAGTCAAAGCTATTTTCAAGAAACCTAAGAAATGAGAAAAACACAGCGATTCATCTTTTCATGTTCACGTCAATAAATTAGGAGATGTGCAATTACCTAAACTTGTCATCTTTAAAAGTTTTTCGTGTGTATTATCATAAGAAAATGCCTCGTCTGGTCCACACAGATAATAATGACTCATAGGTACGTGATTCTTATTAAGAGGGGGGAAAGACAGGAAATCCAATATAAATGAGCTGTTTTCCTCGGTAGTATAATAAAACTCGAGTACTGGTATATGAGATTTTGATTATATCATCCACTGATTATCTGTAGGCTCATTTCCCTGAAGTGAAGAAGCTGTCCCCTTCCTCCCGGCAGCCCCCTTTGGCCACTAACCTTTTAGCAATCCTGCTCCTCGGCTGGGGAAGAGGCCGCCAGTCACAGCCACCACAGTGTAGTATATTTTAAGGGTTGTAAATTTTTACTGTCAGATTTGAGCCAGGGGTGTTAAGCTCCAAAGATACACATCTGCTTCCTACTCAAATGGTCTTTTGTTGTGCTTCTTGGTAGAGGGAGAGTTTTAAGGCCACTAGAATAAATCCCAGTGTGGGTAGGAGTGAGTTATGGTGCTTCAAGAAGGAAGGCTCATGGCTGCAAATAGAACCTGTCTCGATTCTATTCTTAAATTCTGCTCTTTCCCCTGTTTTCATCGTTCCATGATAATATTTTATTACTCTTAAATGAACAGAATGAGTCACTATTAAATTTCTAAAATGAAAAATTATTTTGTAACCCGACTCAGAACCTCTGAATGTATCTGGTTTCTAAGTTTGGATTTCCTAATGTCAGGTTTTCCTAAATAGGGTCATATGGATTCAGAGCCAGAAAACAAATGAAATGTTTAAGCAATTACTTTGGAAGAGTGTGCCTATATTCCATGCCAATATGTCTGTCTACTCCACAGTGTTTATTAAACACTGACTAGAACACTTAGTATTAGATGCATATTTATTCTAATGCTTACTAACCAAAAGTAGAAATATGATAGACCAATTTTATAGCTAAGAACAAGGCAAAGATATAATATAGTCAACCCTCAATTTACAAATGGGTTTTGTTCTAAATTCTATTTGCAAGTCATTCTTTTGGAACCATCAATGCATTTTCCTATAGAAACAAAATTATAAATAGTGACCAGCTTTCCTAGCAAGTCCATAGAATACACTTTACTTGTGTTTAGCTGAAAACTAGCTTGGAAGAACTTGATTGGCAGGTTTCTGTGGAAATATGGGTTTATTTTTTCACTCAAATATATACTTACTTGGAATACAAAGGTATCTTGTATCTCAGATGGCAATGGTATCATCACAGCCACACCAGACAGTACTGGCCAGTCCCTTAGCCTTTGTTGGTTGGTGGAAGACAGCACAGATGCCACCCACAGTGGATCAGCTTGCCTCTCAGAGGGCGCCTGAGCTACTGGCTGAGAAGAATGGAGTCAAGGGAGGACGTGCAAGAGGAGGACTGGTGTGAGGATGAGGAAGGATGTAAACATGCTGTCTTTTTTTTTTTTTTTTTTTTT
>NC_034594.1:156604734-156615967 GCF_900095145.1 Mus pahari | reverse complement strand
TAGCCCTGGCTGTCCTGGAACTCACTTTGTAGACCAGGCTGGCCTCGAACTCAGAAATCTGCTGCCTCTGCCTCCCAAGTGCTGGGATTAAAGGCGTGCGCCACCATACCTGGCAACATGCTGTCTTAAGACTTTAGCCTCTTAAGCATGAATGAGGAGAGCGAAGCTTAGAGCAGGAGAGCTGGGCAAGTATGCTTTATATTCTTCATTGGATTGATGCAAACTCTAGCTCTTCCTTCGGTCACTGTGTTAATGGCGGATGGGAGAAGCCACCAGTACTGGTCAGAGAGGAAGCACAGAGTCTGCTGGAGTCATCTCAGGGAATCTTGAAGAGGCACTTAGGCAGTTTGGATGGGAAGGAGAAGAGGAGATGGGTTATGGACAGGAGAGGGTTTGAGGGCAGAATTGGATTTGATAATGAAAGAATGGCAGCAATAAAGAGAAGGAGATGGTAATATCACCAAGAAGAATAAGGATGTAGGAGGAATAAACTTGGCATGGGGGCGAGGGTCTCAGTGACAAATGTGTGCCTATAGCCCATGTCAATATGTCTATCAACTCCATAAGTGTTTATTATACACTGACTAGATCAATCAAAGAACACTCAGCATTAGATGCACGATAGCACATATACTAAAATTGGAACAATGCAGAGAAGATTAGCATGGCCCCTGTGCATATTTATTCTAATGGCAGACCAATTTTATAGTGAAGGACAAGGCAAGGAGATGATATCATCAACAACTAGTCCATTACTCAGAATGTTGGTGATGTGGATTGTTACCCAGGGCTGGCCACTGTGGGAGAGTCAGTTGAAGAACTGGACCTTACATGGAACAAAACCACACCCAGAGAGAAGACAGAGAAGATAGCAGTCGGTTCAGATCTCAAGACTAAGGGTGAAGGCTGGCTTTTACATACCAGACATTGGCGGCCCTGAACTCAGTTTAGGGGACCAAGAACATACCTTTGCCTGGCACTTGTTGTTTTCCCATAGGACAAATAAGCTGGATTCCAGTGATGTGGTAAGAGTGAGGCTGTGTCATGACAGTAGTGACCACTGAACTGGAACAGGGACGGTAGAGAGCTGCAGCTGTGGGAGGAGGGGAGTTTGAAGACAGACACGTGTGTACACGAGTGTTCCCGCTGAAGACACATGTGCACATGAGTGTTCCCGTGATGGAGAAGCCCAGTGTGAGTGTTCTTATGTTGAACAGCTGTGTGTGATGGTCAGGGCTACAGAGGCAGTTTAGAAACAAGTGGATTCTTATCATGCTCTGCATACCAGAGGACCATAGGCTAAGGAAGCATGAGACAGCCAGCTGAGCTGCTCGGGAGAGCATGCAGGTTGGCTCTCTGGGCCCCGTGTTTCCTACTCTTCTTTTGCACCCCTCATTACTAGAACGTTGGCTCTGCCATGCTCACATCTCCTCCATGCCCCCCACATGGAATAGTTTCTGCTCCATCATAGCTTCCCAGGTCTCCCAGCTGACTGCTCCCTCCCCAGAAATGACTGTTATAAGACCTACTAACAGAATGCTTTCCCCCAGGTTGGTACTCTCAGCACTTTACCCAACCCTAATAAGTGAACCTTGCATTCCAAGATAGCATCTCTCCCCTTTTTGGACTGTGATTTTTTTTTCTCAAGGACATGGAGATGTTTTACTAATTTGGACAGTTTGTCTACCCAGCACAAGGCTCACCCTTGAATATTATGTATTCAAGGCTTAAGGACACATTCTTATCCAGCTTGGAAGGCAGCTATACTGTTAGATAGATAGGACAAGCCTAAGTTATGTGGAATCTGCTGAGGAGATGACAAAGACTAGCATGTCTACGTCTCTTGACAGGTCTGTGAAAGAAAGGTACCCTAGGTGCTGTAGAAACTCATTCTTGATTGTGGTGAGGATGAGGAAGGTGGTTGGATTTGATTTAAGCATCTTAAATGTCAAAGAATAAGTTTTTTTTTTTTTTTTTTTTAAAAAACAACCTTTCTCTCCAATGATAGTGCAGTGCAGGAAGATACTGCTTGGCCATCTGGGGGACAAGAAATAACAACAGTCTTAAAAGCTGTTGGACTCTGGATACTACAACACCGACCTGCCAGGCAAGATGTGCCCACTGGTGCAATGTTGGCATGCAGGTTATGGGGGTTATCAACCACTCTCTTGATTAGATTTGAGGCCTGCTCCACAGGCCTGCCCCACAGGAGGGAATTCGTGTCTGATACTATAAGCCTGACTAAAAACTGATGACTAAGGAGGCCATAGACCCAGAGGAACCCTTGAAGTGGAAACCTGAAGGATTCTTTGGAAAGTCAGTTGTGTTGAATGGTGTTTTGCTGGGGCAAGCACATGAAGGAATGCTTTCCCGAAGTGGACACAGGTGAAAGGCTAAGGCAGACTCATGAAGGAACAGGTCACTGAAGCAGACACAGGTGAAAGAATGTTCTGCTAAATAAAGCAAGCACATGAAAGGACACATGCTGAAAGATTCTTCACTAACAACACACATGCATTGGTTGGTCTACCTTACATTGTGTAGTTGAGCTCCATTTGTCAGAACTTCATAGAGAGAGATGTACCAAAAACTTTTGGTGGTGTGCTGCAGTTTCTTGCCACTTCCGTGGACTCAGGCTGATTGGCTGAGTGATGTCAGCTGAGACAGACACATGTGCTGAGACAAGACCTGGGGAGGACACATGATGATTGGAGGGTCTAAGCAGGACTTGAGGGACAGTGACAATGGCCGAGCTTGGCTTGCTTACAGAGCTGGCTGTGCAATGCTTGTGGGTCTCCTGTCTTTGCTGATCTTGGCTTAGCTGAGAGAGGCACGGCTGAGAACATCTCCTGGCATTCTTGCTGGCTCCTTCCGCTGGCTCCTGTGAACTGATCTACTGATTTCTTGATAACACATGTAGAATTTGCTCTGAAGAACCATTTCTAAACACATCCACTTCCCCAGTATCCTTTCTTTCCCACTACCTCTGGTGGGTGGTGGGTTAAAAGGGAGGTTAAAGCATTTAAGAACCATCATAAAAATTAGGTTTTTTTTAAAAGTTATAGTCCTTATTGTAGATGTTTTGCTAAATGGCCGTGTCAAACTGCCTTCTAAATATTTATGTTGACACCTGAAGCTCAGTGCTGCTGTCGACTTGGGTTAGAGAAGCTTCTATATTTTAGTGTACAGTGGTTAGTACATTGACTCATAACTGGCCAAAGTGCTGAGAATACGTGACTGTTGAGTGCTCTACCCTGTATGAGACATCTCTATCACTCTCCCCTGCACCAAGGTTCAGAGAACAAGGAAGATGGAGTGGAAAGGATGTCAGAGCAGGAGGATGAAGAGGGGTGGCATGAAAGCCTGTCCTCTGGACCAAACGTGGTTGCCACACACATCAACTCACAGCAGCTGTGGTCACTGGCACCAGACCTGCATAAGTTAGTCAACATTCCAGCATAAATGGATGGGGCCCCACTCCCTTATAACTCCATTATAGCTTCCCAAATACTTTAATTGAGACAGTATTGGCAATTGTTGATTGACAGAGGAGGGAGAGTCACTTTCCCACATCTGAGTGGATGGCCTCACATCCATATACATGCTGCCAACACTAACGGGGTTCGGTGAATTCTATTTAAAAGGTGAAAGGACAGAAATTGTGAGGGAGATGTGTTGAGGGAACTCAGGTGAAGTTGCAGAATAGGGTAAGGGGTGGTTATGATCATGGTTCTGCTATACACATATATGAAACTTGCAAAGCTTAAATAAAAAGAAAAAACTCAGTAAGATGTAGCCTCATTTCCTTGTGCGGTATCTTCAGTGACACTCGGTGGTTAGGGTGGCTCGTAACTTTCAGTCTAAGCATCTAGAAGAGTCAGATTTATTTTGGGAGAAACCCTGTCACCTTTTGTGAGAAAGAAGTTGGTAAAAAGACTTTGCCAAGAAAGTCTATTTTATAAATCTGAAAAACAAATAAAGCTTTCTGTGAACAGCTGTCTCTTGATGAGTTTGCAGAGCATCTACTGCAAGGCGGAGCGAGCCAGGCCTAGAGAATAGTTTCAAGAATTTCCTGAGCTTCTGAGGCGCAGTTACAGTTACGGGAACTAATCTGTGGAGGTGACTCATTCAGTGGCAGGAAGTGACGCGGGCAGGTGTGGGTCCCAAACACTCTAGAAGGAAGGGGCTGAAATCTCCTGTGGTTTTTCTCAAAGTCTTTACCAAGACGATCTACTCAAGATATTGCCAGTGGAGTGAGAGGTCTGCGCCACACTGTCACTTGAGGTTCTGGGACCCAGAGATGCCTTCTTCGCTTTGAGTTACTTTCAAACTGCACAGATGGAATCCTAAAAGCTTCGCCTTTGATTTGGTGTGAATGAGGAAGCTGTATCGGATGCTGTGTTACCCAGTTAGGAGATCGACTCCCAGACAGTCTCAGATTCTTTTTTTTCCTTATGTCCCTTTGACTTTCAGGAAATCCCACTTAACATCTCTAAGTTTAATGACGTCATTATGGAGCCAGGATAGTGTCACCTGACAGACACACCACTCAAGCATTCAGTGAAAGCATCTGCGTGCTGAGGATCCTTCTATATGATTTAGTTCTCCTCAGTCACTTTGGTGCAGGTATCATATGTATGTGAAGCTTGAGGTTGACAGAGATGGTCCGCCACATACCCGCAGAAGGCAGCAGGGCCATGCAGCTTCAGTCTGAGGCTTCCTGACTCTGTTTCTGAGCTCTTAAGCAATACATTAAGTTTTACACTTAATGAACTAGAGTATGGTTTTTGTTTTATCTTGAAGATCAATATTTACTTTTGTGTGTGTGTGTGTGTGTGTGTGTGTGTGCCACATGTATCCTGGTGTCTGTGGAGGCCAGAAGAGGGGGTTGGATCCCCTGGAGTTGGAATTAGAGGTGGCTGTGAGCTGTCAGATGTGAGTGCTGAGATCTGAACTTGGGTCCTCTGGAAGAGCAGTCAGTGATTATAACTGACAGACCATCGCTCCAGCTCCTAGAACTAAAATCTTGCTGTGAATGTACAGTATTACAAAGTGCGATCTTTCTCATGACTAGGTTATTTCTGAAGTTTGATTCTCTGGGGCTTCAGTTACTTAGTAGGAGACAAAACTCTCATTTAAATTGTGTGAGAACCTCAGGGCCACCAGGGTTATCTTTCTCTTAGCATCAAGGCCCGCTGAGAATGGCACCTGAAGAACATGAGCTTTCTGTGGGAACCCAGAGGAAGAAGTCTTTGACACATCGCTCCACACAAAGTACCATTACAAAATAGCTTAAATATGTATATATGCCTGCGGCTATCTAGCTCCCTTCAATAAAACATTTACTCATGTCTATCAGAATTGGAACTTTAAAAAAATTAGAATAAGCATACAAACAACTGCCCCCCCGGCCCCTAAACAAGAGCACCCATATTACTGCACCTAGAAACAACCACCCAGGGGCTGGAGCGATGGCTCAGTAGTTAAGAGCACTGGCCTCTCTTCCAGAGGATCCAAGTTAAATTCCCAGCATCTACAAGACAATTCACAACTGTCTGTAACCTCAGTTCCAGAGGCTCTGATGCCCTCACACAGCCATGCAGGCAGGACATCAATGCACATGAAAATAAATAAATCTGGGCTGGAGAGATGGCTCAGTGGTTAAGAGCACGGACTGCTCTTCCGAAGGTCCTGAGTTCAAATCCCAGCAACCACATGGTGGCTCACAACCATCCGTAATGAGATCTGATGCCCTCCTCTGGTGCAGCTGAAGATAGCTACAGTGTACTTAGATATAATAATAAATAAATTAAAAAAAAAAGAAAATAAATAAATCTTAAAAAAATACTGTATGTGTGGGGTGCTTAAAAAAAGGCCATTCGCCATTTTTTAATATGAGCATTTAATATGCAAAATGGGATCGTGTCTACTATTTGAGCTGACAAGATTCATATATCCACAGTAAGGGCTTCATGCACTGAGCCATCTCCCCAAGTCTCTTAAACTCTGTTTTAATGGAAGGAATATATTTCCATAGTAAGCTTACAGATAGATGACTTTAGAGAAACACAGAGCAAGGCCCTGTTTTTCTAATTTGCTAGGTCAATGTCTCAGTTACTTATCTGTCAATAGCCAAGTTTCTTACTTATCAGTGTAGAATTTTCTATGTATGTAAGCATTTCGTCCTCTTCCCTTCCTTTCTCACCCCATGTCCACTAATGTTTGCTGAGCATGTAATATTCTAGGAAGCCTTCTAGGTGCCAGAGCACAGATGGGAGCGGGTTTCCTGTAAGTCATGTTGTGGGTCTACATTTTGTCTCGCTGTGGGCTAGACTCCGTTTACATCACCGCCACCACCACCGCTGTCATGTGCTGGGCTCAAGCGAAGAGCTGATACACTGCTCAGGGAGGGACACCGAAGCTGGTTTCTCTGACTCCTGGGAATCCAGTCGCCTCTGGAAAACTGCACAGTGGAGTCAGGAACAGAGGGCCAGAGGTCCACGGGTTAGCGACGAGGCCAGGGCCTAGGGCTTCCAAACGCCTGGACATCCTGGCGCCACTGGGTCTCAGGGAGCTGGGGATGGAGTTGGGGTCCTGAGGGCTGAGAATGATATTGAGCGCAGGACCAGGGGAATGGGGAACTCTGACTTAGCTCATTTGCTATTGTCCTTAGACAGCCCAGTGGTTGTCTGGGAGCACAAAGGGACCTTCTGCAGGAGATGTAGGCTGTGGCTCTGTAGGCAAAAGTATTTTCCATGTTCCCCATGGAGGTCCTCGATGGAAGAAACGGTCGTTGGTTCCAAACAGTTTATCGCTTGTTCATTGTGGAAAATGGGTGCATACCACCTTCTCAGGGTGGACTAGAGATTAAATACCTTTTGCAGGAAGGAATGTCTGGAAAGGGAAGCTTATTGGTTAAACCCTGAGGGTATCTAGATATCTCATTAGCATGGAGAACTCTCTTTTGGGCTACTTGACCGACATGGGTAGTGTGGCCACGTGTTCTGCGCCAGGGATCTGGCAGGGAGCAGGGAGACACGTACCCTCTCAGGTGGGCGCCTGGGTGCCGGGGTCTCAGACCCATGCAACTCAAGTTTCCTGGCATGGTTCTTGGTCGTACATCTTGTTACTCTCAGATGAAGAGTGTTGCGGCTCTTACGAGATGAAGGCTGTGGTTTTCTTGCTCACTTCTCCTGTCCGTGAACACAGATACTTTTAAGAGGTAACTATTTTCATCTGAAAGCAAACAGCCTTTTAAAAAGTGTTTCTTTTTCCTTAGGTGCAGACATTTTGGAAATGCCAAATTGAAAATGCATATGCTCCCATGGAAGCAAAGGGGGTCGATTTGCTAAGTGTGCATCTCTTTGTTGTGGCCCAGAGATCTGAGCGTGGTTTCTGGGAAACCAGGCAATGTGGAAATGAAAGAGATTCTGTGTTTCGAATTGCTGAGCCACCACTGGGCTGTCAAACACAAACACAAGTTTTGCCAATTTACAGTGGAAGTCTGAGACGTAAGTCAGCTGGCAGTTATCTGTGGCTTCCTGCTGTTTCTTGGTTTCTGGTTAGTTTCAGTGAGTTGCTGAGAGGAGAAGAGTTATGAGCAAACCACCCACCCACCCAATGACATATGGAAGGTGCTACATCATTGTCCTGTCTCTTTCCAAACCTTGAGAGGGCTGAGGATCCACGCGGCTCCATCTTAGAGCATCTGTGAAGTACTCATATTATCCCGAGCCCCTTCTTCAGCACCACAACTCTCTGCTTGAAGAACAAGTGTCAGAACTCGTATTCTAGGCAGGAAGTGCCCACAGAGCTTGTCTATACAGAAAGTTGATGCACACAGACAGGGGTTGGGTGGGGTTGGTGGGGAGGTGACTATGCGTAAGAAGGTCATTGTCAGAAGATGATGGATCCATGGAACACTGCTTTGGTGAACCTAGATGGCCCATGTTTGCTTGGGGTAGCTGAGGTTCCAATGAACCTCCTTGATTGCTACAATCACTTGGGCAAAATGGTGAACTCTTTGGGAAGAACTCTTGGGAAGATGCTCTGCTCTCATCAGGAGCCCTCCTCTAATAAAAAATGTTTAGATCATAAGAGATCCTGATTCAGATGAGTGTGGTGTTCATTTCCCCTCAGTGTGCAAAGCCTTCTAGGTCGTCCTTGGTTTCACATCATTCTGCCTGTGCTGGCACACGTAAAGTCAGCCAGGAGAGGGGATCAGGGACATGTCCATCAAGTGCAGGTCTCTGCCACAGAAGAGTTGGGATGAGGTCATAGACAGAATTATTTTGGGGCCAAGTTGTGGAGTGATGGACATAACAAGAATTCAGAGAAGGAGACAACATTTTTTTCCTTCTTAAAGGAAAATTGAACAATTATGAAATAAACTCAAGATGTGTGTGTGTGTGTGTGTGTGTATGCATGTGTGTGTATGTGCATGTAATTGCACCATTGCCTCTGTGTGTGTTGCATGTATGTGTGGGCATATACCTGCAAATTGCCCCTCTTTCTCTCTNTAATTGCACCATTGCCTCTGTGTGTGTTGCATGTATGTGTGGGCATATACCTGCAAATTGCCCCTCTTTCTCTCTCTCTGTATGTGTGTGTATGTGTGTGTGTGTGTGTGTGTGTGTGTGTGTAGGCTAGAGGTCAGATATCTTCATTTCTTGCTCTTTCTATTAATATTTAAGATCTCTTATTGAATGTGGAACTCACAACTTTGGCAAAACTGGTTGGCTACTGAGCACCCCATATCTCCTATCTCACTCATCAGCTCTGGGGTGTGGGTACTTCTCATTACATCCAGATTCTATGTGGGTGCTAGGGATCTGAACTTGGATCCTCATGGTTATACAGCAGGCTCTTCACTGACTAAGCCATCTTTCCAACTTAGGGCACTTTGAAAGAAAACTGAGACAGCAATGTCTATAGAACATGTTATAGGCACATGCATCTGCAAAAGTGTTATATTAATATAATATATGGAAGTACAATATATAATTGATATTGCAAAAGTATTGCATGCTTATAGGTGGTTTTAAAATATAGAAATGCTCAATTAAAATCCACTTATATGTTCATTTATGATCATCTGTATATCTGTCCATCCATTCATTCATTCATTCATTCATCTATTTTTCTATGTTTGGTTATTTTGTGAGTTTTTCATGTGTAGTTTTTACATGACAAAAATCACAATGTACATTTCAGTTTATGATTTCTTTGTCCTCACGACTGTATGTTATGAACATTCCCTTGTGTTATTGAATGTGGTTAGTTGAATTTTTGGAAGATTCCTCTGCATGTTTTGGTAACTGTCCTGGCTAGTTTTATGTCAACTCAATGCAAGCTAGAGTTATCTGAAAGGAGGGAACCTCAGTTGAGACAATACCTCTATAAGGCCGGGCTGTAAAGCATTTTCTTGATTAGTGATTGATGGAGGAGGGCCCAGTCCTTTGTGGGTGGTGCCATCCCTGTGCTAATAGTCCTGGGTACTATAAGAATGCAGGCTGAGCAAGCCAGGGGAGCAAGCCATGTAAGCAGCACCTCACCATGGTCTCTGCATCAGCTCCTGCCTCCAGATTCCTGCCCTATTTGAGTTCCTGTCCTGACTTCCTTCAATGATAGAGCCATGAAAGTGTAAGCCAAATAAACCCTTTCCTCTCCACGTTTCTTTGGTCATGGTGTTTCATCACAGCAATAGTAACCCTGACTAAGACAGACTTTCAGGCATAGTTTAGGACAGTCAGAATTATGGGAACTTACCACTGTGGAAAATATTACCCATTTAATATTGTTTAAATAAGTTAATTACTAATTATTAATTATTAATATGTATTTTGTTTGGGGGAAGATATAGTTGACATACATACCTCCATTCTTTCTGCTAAGTGCAATTAAATACCATGCTGGCTAGTTTTTGTTTCTTTGTTTGTTTGCTTGTTTGTATTTTTTTATCCACTTGATACAATCTGGAGTCATATGTCAAAAGGGAACCTCGATTAAGGAAACGGTCTAATCAGACTGGCCTGCGGGCTAGCCTGTGGTACATTTCTTAAGTTAGGGATTGGTCAGAAGCTTGAATGGGATACATTACTCAGGTTCCCTGGGTTGATGTGGGGGACAGCTGCTAGGAGATGGGACTTCCATTCCCCACTGAGTAATAGCGAGGGCTCTCCTCCTGTTGCCACCTCCTTCTTCAGTCTCAGTACAGACTATGTGGGTAGGCTGGGTTTACAGCCATAGCGGCAGGTGGGTGGTGTTAGAGGAGGCCTAGTGAAGACTGGGGACTGTTGCTGCCCTATGTGGGCACCATCCTCCTTCCTTGGTACTAGTGGTGGTCATTAGACGAGAAGTAACTCTCTTTGTGTCCAGCAGTAACAAGGGAGCTTTCTGACCTCCTCCATGTGCCAGTGGTGCTCAAGTGGGAGCCTACACTTCTATTTCCACCTGAGCAGAGTAACAGGCACTACTCTTTCTCCTGTTAGGCCTGTGTTAGAAGAAACCAGTTAAAACAGATTCGGATAAGATCTTGAGTTACATGGTACTGTACTCAAGCTAGCCTTTTTTTTTTTTTTTTTCTTTTTCGAGTGAAAACCACCCATTAAACTAAGAAACAGGAAGATCTCAAATTGAAAACAGAAAGATAGTTGATACAAACATAGCCAGGTGTGGAAGGTCATGAGGACCGTGCAGAAGGGCTGAATGCAGTGAATTCAAGGCTAGTCTGGGCTGTGGAACACAAGACTGTGTATTAAGAAATAAAAACTAGACACTAACATCAAGCTGATGATTTAGCCAAGGTTTTAAATCAGTTGTCATAAAATATAAGCTTTATTGGAATTATAAATTATAGAAATAGCCTTAACTAGGAAATACAAGGTCTCAGAACAAAAGAAAAAGAGAAATGAAAAATTTCAAACTGAAAATACAATTAATTAAAATAAGATACTTAATGGCTAGGCTGAAGAGCAGGCTGGGGAAGGGAGAGAGGCGATAGCCAGGCAAAGAGAAGACAGAAAAATGGCAATTACCTAATGTAAACGACAAAGAGATAACCTGAAAACCAGTGACTAGTGCATCCGAGCCTTGGAAAATATAACAAGAGTTAGTGAGTGAGTCACCAGGAATACAGACACTGCAGGCAGACACTGCAGACTCAGCAGACACTGCAGACTCACATTGCAGACACTGCAGGCACTGCAAATAGACACTGTAGGCACTGCAGGCA
>NC_034594.1:156594702-156604659 GCF_900095145.1 Mus pahari | reverse complement strand
AGACACTGTAGGCACTGCAGGCAGACACTGCAGACTCAACAGACACTGCAGACTCACACTGCAAACACTGCAGGCACTGCAAATAGACACTGTAGGCACTGCAGGCAGACACTGCAGACTCAACAGACACTGCACACTCACATTGCAGACACTGCAGGCACTGCAAATAGACACTGTAGGTACTACAGACATGGCAGACACTGCAGACACTCAAACACTCGGGCAGACACTGCAGACACTGCAGGCAGACACTGCAGACACTGCAGGCAGACACTGTAGACACTGCAGACACTGCAGGTAGTCACTGCAGACACTGCTGAGAGGAAAGACATGGAGACCAGAAAAGAACTCTAATGAAGAACAATCAACAATATCTCCAACTTGGTAAAAAGCCTACTTATTTCAGAAGCCAGGTGAAATCCAGAGAAGAGAAACCTAGGGACACCAAGCTAAACAAATCACAATCCCAGTTGAAAGCTGGAGGCAGTAAAATAAATACTAAATGCTAGAAGCCCCTTACCTGCAAGGGATAAACAATTAGAATAATAACAATTTTCTCATCAGAATACTGCATAAGCCAGAGGAGATGGCATGGAGGTATTTAAATTACCCCCTTCAAAAATCACTAGGAACAGGGCTGGGAAGTGGTCAGGCTGGGGAAGTGCTTGCCGCAGCAGCTCGAGGACTTCTCAGTCGACAAAACTCATGTATCCGATGGAGCCAATCCTGGGCACTGTTGGAATTCCTCCCTGGGGACATGAAGACAAGTGGATCTTTAGTTAGTGCTGGCTGGCCAGTCAACCTGGCTAGCTAATCAGTGAGGCTCAAGTCAGTGAGAGACCTCCTCTCAAGAATCAAGATGGAAACTTTCCAAGGAAGACATTAGAGGGCAGTTCTCTGACCTCCATGCACGCACATATATTTACACAGAGATACAATAACTGGAAAGGAAAACCATCTCTCCAGCCCTATATTGCCTTGGTCAAATCTAACCCCACTCCCTTTCCTCCAACTCCTATATCACTAGTACTTTCCCCATTCAACCTTGTGGACTTATTATTATTATTATTATTATTATTATTATTAAACTCACAGAGTCCATTTGCTACAGGTATGTTCATGGGTTAGGGCCAGTCATTAGAATGTGGACAGCCAATCAGGACCTTCATCAGAAGAAAACTGACTCTCTCTCCCCCAGAAGCCTCCATCACTAATAATTCCTTATCTATAGGTGGGACTTGGTGAGTTCCTCTCCCAAAGTTTAACTTTAAAAACTACACTTGAAACACTATTTCGAAGCAAGCGTCACATATAGGCAAACCTGGAAAAGTCTGTCTCCTCATTAAAAATCCATAGCTAATACAAACTGTACCCACCATGTTACCCAAGATAGGAACTGGGCAGCCAGAATGTTTTAAAGAGAATTTTTATCCCGAAAGAAACCGTCACAAACCATGCTGAAATTTTGTCCCATCTCTCCCTCCCCACTCCATGTCTTAAGTTCTATCTGTTCACGTGTTGACTTTACCCACGGTAGTTTGCCAAGTTTCTGCAAGTGATCAGTTCTGCACAGGGTGGCGTTATTCTTTGAGAAGGGTCCACAGAAATCCCAAGATCTTTGGAAGTTCTTTATTGTGCATAAAATAACAACTTTGATGAATGAGGTGGTTTTAGCTTATGAAGGAATTTTAAGGAGCTAAAGGAATGAGTTTAAGGAATTCATTTTTTTAAATTAAATTTTAGAGAGAGTAGATGTATTTTTCCTCCCGTTTTGCTGATGGTGTGTTATTTTTCTTCTCAGTGTTTTAGTGGTTCTTGTGTTGTCATATCTTTCTCATTCCTTCCATTGAATTTTATTTTTAATTGTATGTGTGCACGCACAAACACGCACACAGATGATGTGCCCACCCACAGAGGTCAGAAGAGGGCATCACGTCTTCTGGCTCTACAGTTACAGGCAGTTGTGAGCTGCCTGATGTGGTTGCTGAGAACAGAACTTGGGTCCTCTGCAAAAGCAGCCAGTGCTCTTAACCCCTGAACCATGTCTCCAGCCTGGCTTTATTGTATTTCATGGTTGCTTCTTCCTGCTTCCTTTTCAATAGCGATGGCAAAGGGACTCCAGATCAATAACTGAAAGTGGGGGCAGCCGATGACATGGGCACTGATCTCTAAGAAAAGAGGTGTTCAAACTCTACAGGACTTCCCTTCCTAGTAACCCGTTCTTATAGAGGGAGAAGGGGAAGGAGAAAGGTAGAAAGAGGAGGAGGAAGAAGCAGAAAATGGTGGGGAGAGGAAGAGGAGGGGGAAGAAGAGGAGAGGGGAGAAAGAATATGAGGGAGAAAGAGAAGGGAAGAATGGAAAGGAACTGGAAGTAGGAAGAGAGAGAAGAGACGAGGAACATTTGTTTGATTTTTTTAAAAAATAATTTTAGGACTGTAGAGACAGCTCCATAGTTGCAAGCTGGCTGCCCTTGCAGAGGCCCAGAGCTCTAACACCTATGCAGTAGCTCATATCAATCTGTAACTGCAGTTCAGGGTGTCCAATGCCCTCTGCTGCTGTTGATAATAAAGGAAGTTCATTTACATCAAGCATTGAAACAAATAAATAATAAGCATCACAGGTACTTCCCTCTGCCTCTCATCTCTCTCTCCCTACCCCTTCCTCTCTCTCCTTCCCCCTCTCACCTTCTCCCTCTTTCTCCTCTCCCTCCCCCTCCCCCCTCTTTCCTCCTTCCCCTTACTTCTCCCCCCTCCCTCTTTCTCTCTCGATCTCCTTTCCTGAGGTACTCCCCCCTCAATAAACCTATTCTGCACAAATTGCTTTAATAGTCTTCATGCTATGACAAGTTTTGCTGAGCCAGGAGAGATGCAAACTTGGAAGGAAGTGGGACTTTATTTCGAAGAAAGGCTTTCCAGTTGGACCCTAGCAAAGGTGTCAGCAAGGCCACAGATTCTTGCTCTTGGAGGTCCTCCAGGGCTTGTGATTCTGAAGTTTCTCATCACCGTGTGGGGGCATCTTAGTTTATTTCAAACACTCTGAATTCCAGGTTGTGCCAATGACTTTATCCCAAATGGTGGAAACACTGAACGCTCCCATGGCCGCACATCCTTACAGCCCAGACGCCGACACAGCTCATCTCATTTTTCCTGGAGAATTGTTTATCGTCTCACATAGGGATGCCGAGATAAGCTTTCTCCAAAGATAATTTTCATTTTTGAATTCTGTCTGTCCATTTTTATCCACTATCCGGCCTTGGAGACATCCAACTTAAGTTTCTCTTGAACTACTGTTATATTAAGAATTGACTTCTTTTATTTTCCAGTCTATTATTTCTTTATTTCTTTCAAACTGCACCATCTTCTTGATAATTCCACAATGTCATCTCACCAGGGACCTCACACAGAAGAGCCAAGCCTCATTTTCATAAGTCTTAGGACCAGTGTCTCCTCTCCACTCCCTTCCCCTCACGGAGCAGGCTGCTATTACCTCAGGCATCCTCACCTCATGGATGGGAAACTCTTCCCCATCTATTCTCCTCACTGCACCAAACACTTCAGCTTGGAAAGCCTTACACATTCTCAGATGCACTCCGCTGCGCCTGCCTGAGGTGAAATGATACGGTGTTCAGTGGAAAGAATCTGGTTGGTGCCACAGACTGTGACTCTGGGGCTTTAACTGGCAGCAATAGTAAATGTTCTCCTGATGTGGAAACTCCAACCACCTTGCACCTCAGAGAAGGTGGGTCCAGCAGCACTGCCCTTTAGCTCAATGTCCTGGGTTAACACCCATGCAACTGTGTCTGGAGCCTGGTAATTGCATTATAAACATCATGGTCCACAAGGCGTGGGCCCAGCAACCACTGGCAGTGACAGGGGTTGACACAAGGGAAAACACAGGAAGAGTCCAATGATGGTAGGAATGGGAAGACATTGCCTGAGGATACCAAAGGCATTTGTCGGCACTGCAGTGACTTCCCTTCAGGTACTTGGGTTGCACCACACAGCAGTTTGTTGGATATAGGCTTTAACATACTACGCATGCCATGGGCAGATGGGAGCTACTCAGTTGAATGCTTCCTCATTAAATACCTTAAACCCTTTTATAGTGTTAGCACCAAAGATCAGAGGAAACACCTTTTTCGATGCATCAAGAAGACTTGGGCACAACTCTACACAGTTGTGACATTTTACGGGATGTGATTTCACCAGTAGCCTGCCAAATATTTGCAATAACACCATTCCATTGTATTTCTGTCATAGCCCTACAATCTTAGGAGTTGCAATTTATTTGGAAAAAAAAAAGGAAAAAAGTTCTTTCAAATCCAAGTTCCCAGGGGATTATGTGATCATCAGTCATGAAGACAAGCCACCAAGTTGTGTGTGTGTGTTTTATTTTTATTTTAAATAATGTCTTCTCAGGTGGATTTTTCTGTTTGGTATCACATCCTCTAACAGGGATGGATGGGATGAGATTTAATTAGTTTCTTGTGGGAAGTGGTGCCTAGATGTGTGTGTGTGTGTGTGTGTGTGTGTGTGTGTGTGTGTGTGTGGTTTTGGCAATTTTTTTTCTGTGATGGGAATATGTCATGCTAGTTGAAAAAGCCATGCCAACAAACCACACTCCTAGTTCCCAGTAATCCCCTCCGATGCCTACATTAATTAAATAACTCAGACTTCTCACACTTCTCCTTCTTAACCTCTGCAGAGAGGATCATTGGGTGCCATATATTTTACCCATAAGGCATTTTTCAATGTGCAAAGTTCAACTATTGAGGATGACAATATCCTGTCCTTATGCTTGGATGACACCGTTTTGCCATTTGTGGATGACAAGGGATATCGGAGGCCTTAGAAAGACACAAGCCTACTGGAAAGATACATGAAAGGGGGAAATCCTATTATGAATAAAGGAAATCTTAGAATGAGAGCAGAATTAGCGAGTGGGGCTCAGTCTGGAAGGATTCCTGGCTTCTCATCTCCCCTTCCATGATGCTGTGACTCGCATTTGAAATGGAAACAAAACAAGCCAGAGAGCAAAGCTTTCGGTCATTTGCTTCCCTCTCTATGCTTATCAGCATGCCCACATGAGTTCTCCGTACACCCTGAGTCCATCTCAAGCAGAGAAGTCTATGTTTAATTAGAAGTGATGGAAACCATTGGCTTTATTTTAAAGTTTCCAACTTCTGACCAGTTAAACACTGGTCCTCATTTCACAAGGATTTTTTTTTCTCTCTCCTTCTTTTAAAACCAAGTTTTGACTAAGTGTTGAAGCTATGTGGTCTTTCTTTTGAGTAACATGAAGTGATATGTGAACCAATAGTGCTCCAGAGTCTGGGCCCACTGACTTCCACATGGCCTGTCTCACCTAGTGCTTTGGGTGCGAATGTGGGGGGTCACCTCCTCATCTGCAGCCGAGGAGGCCGAGTGGCTGGTCTACACTGATTCTCCCTCTCCACTGCGCCCTACCCCGTACTGCTGAATTGGATGCAGGGCTAAGAGGTATAGTCGTCCAGCTCCCAGTCTTTTAGTTCTTGACTGAGACCTTGCCTGCATCTCCTCAGAAAGGCTCCTTTTAACAGAATGGGCAGACAGATGGATGGGATTGCTGTGTAAAGCAGAAGAGTGGCTTTTAATGGAAAAATGAGGTATTTTCCACTGTGGTAAACTGTCTCTTTTTTTTTCTTCAGTCATAAAATTGTTCAAAAGAGGAAGTAAAAAGGAGAACATGTATTCATTTGTTTTGACTTGAGTTCATAAATTGAGTTCTTAAGAATGCTGTCGGTCACCCATTTCGAAGAATGATGACTTTGTTTCTACATGGAAACATCATGACACTTTCAGAAGATAATAACCTCTTATTGTGATCTGGATTTACAACTGGGATTGTAGGTCACAATGAGTAGATGTGTAGGGGCTTTCGGTGTGAGACCACCAGAATGAGAGAGCCGTGTGTGTGTGTGTGTGTGTGTGTGTGTGTGTGTGTGTATGATGAAATATTAGTGTCTATTCAAATGACAATATCAGAACCTGTGATCTGTAATAAATTAGTTGATATTAGAAAGGCATGATCTAGCAGGCATATGGCATTAAGGTATATGGCATTAAGGTATATGGCCTTAGTAGTCCCTGCAGCCAGCCTTAGGAATGGATGCGCATACCAGAGCACACTCACACAAGCATACAGAATCAGACCCATTATTTAGACAGATCCTCAGTGCTCCCAGTTTGAGAACACTGAGTCCCTAACTGTTTGACAATCTCACCTGCCAGCTGCAGACTCTTGTCCTTTCCTACAGTGGGGAAGAGCTGAGTCTGGGCTTCACATTGTTGGAAACCACTGCACAAGCCACTGCCAACCTCCCACCACTGGTTCTCCACCAGCAATGGCTAAGATAGCGGAAGGGAGGCAGATGTGGCTGCTGCCCAGTTGGAAAGTAAGGAGATGTAAAGCGAGGTAAACAGGCGGGTGGGCATCTGGTGTGCGCGTGCGTGCGTGCGTGCATGCGAGCATGCGTGCGCGATAGTTTTTGGTAAGGTTCCCTCTGGTCACCCCAGACATGGCGGGAGGCTGATTTCATTCTGTGGTACCTCCCCTTCCTGGCAAGGGCAGGACAATAAAGAGCACCAGTGACACAGACATTGGGGGGGGGAGTGTCTTCTTCACCCCAATACTTTTGCCTGCAGGATTTCACCTCATTCTTTTTAGCTGATTCTTCTTTGAATGAAAACGAAGGAAAATGGGGGCAAGGCCATGTAGGGCATCTGAGGTGACAAACATGGTGGGGACACTGTTGCCAAACCTGAGAATGAATGCATATGGCCTGTAGGACCATTCCTGACTTTTCCCTAGGGTCTCCAGGAACGGGAACTCCAAGGGAAGTTCAACTCACCAGGTTGGCCTGAAGGCGAACTGGTTATGAGCCTGTGCACTGGGGAGGTGACAGGTGCGAGACTGGGTCATCCTCCCTTCCTTATTTACAGCATTTAATTGACAATGTGACCCCCAAGCATGGAAGCAGGATCCTGAATGCACCGTATTTCAAGCTCTTAGCACCTTTGCTTTCTGAACAACTTAGTAAATAAGGTTGGCATTTTGTTAAGTTTACTGGGTAATATCTGGAGGAATGATATCTGAGGTCTCTTTACAGCTTCTACATGCCTGCACACATTCATACACAACTGTACATACATGGGTACCTGTGCATGAGTGTGTGCATGTACACACACACACACACACACACACACACACACACACACACACACGCACACACACACACACACCACAAGCCTAGTTATTTATTTTATGGTAAAGGATGTGTTTCTCAGTGGCTTGTCAGAGCCAGCCTTGTATGCTGAACATGTGTAGGGAAGTCAAAGCGAGCTCTCTGAAGCCTTGGCGGAACATCTGGAGGAGGATGGGCGCTTTCCCCACTTCTCATTCATCTGGCGTCACATGGATCCAGCTATCAGCACATGTCTCTTTTTCATTAAATATTTTTTTTAGAGTATTATTTTATTTTTCAGTGCCCCTTTTCCTTTTCTGGAAAACAATTTTGTAAGGTACAAGCCGTTCAGATGAGGTGCTGAAATCCCTGCCGGAGGAAAGGCTCCGTGTAGCAGACCAACACTTACTTCAACCCCAGCAGTGACACTTGGAGGTTTACTCTTTGCCATTTAGCACGTCCCTTGGCTGTGCGAATGCACACAGTTTATCCTGGGAATTTAGCACATCCCTTGGCTGTGCACACACACACACACACACACACACACACACACACACACACACACACACACAGTACATTCTGGAACCTTCCCAAGTCTCTCCATTTTATACTTTGGGGTGATATTAGCTTGACCGATATTTTAAAAAAAAGCAACATTAGAAAGATCTAGTTTTCTAACAAGAGAGCAGTGGGTTTTCTATAGACCATGGCTTGATTTTCTATGCAAGGTATCCTCTAGATCCTTGGGGTCCCCATCCTCAGACCCAGGCTTCCCAAACCTGTATCTACCCGCCTCTGTCTATCCTCCCCTACATATCCCTCCTTCCTACCTGCCCCCCCACCTGTCCTCCTCTGTCTGTGCATAGTCTGACTTACGTGAGATAGTATGATGAAATGTTAATGTACATTAGTCAGCCACGTTTCCTGAAAATTAGGATTGTGTGCATAGAACAAATGATCTTGATCTCTTCCCCCCCCCCACTCCCCCCATGTGTGTGTGTGTGTGTTTCTGTGTGTCTCTGTGTATGAAAGTGTATTCCATGTGTTGTTTAGACCAAACTCACACTCAAAATATTGTTTACTCAAACTTTCTTGGGCATCATATATTTTAGTTTTGAAGGTTGACAACTGTGGGGTAGACACTTTCTGTACCTGAAGCCTCCCCCAAAACCTCCATTTTCCAAATCCTCTGTATCATCAGGACATTCAGCAGCAAGCTAAACTTGGGGCAGCTTGCCATTTTTGATTCGATCACGTGTTTACTTTTAGCAAGGAACCATAGAAGACTTTGTAAGTCTCCTCGAGACACAACTTTCAAGACAAAGCTGTGAAAGGTAAGAAGTAGAAATCTTGCTCTCTAATTTCTTTGGCTGTAGAGCATCAGGGTTTGGCATGGTCAGACGGCAGCATCCCCTTGCTGAAGGAGAGGGCTTGCTGTCATCTCTACAGAGGGGCTTAAGTCTCTCCTCAGTTACCCAGTTGTTTACCATCTTCTCCCTCTTTGCTTGTAAAAGAAACAGCCGGATCTCTTTGAAGCTCATGTGTGTTTAACATTTGTGCCTCCAGGATCTGTGGCTCAGAAACAGTGATCTGACTTTCCATGGAAGATATTTCTAGGCTACAGATGTGTGTGTGTGTGTGTGTGTGTGTGTGTGTGTGTTTGTATGTATGCATGTGTGTGTATATGGAGGCCAGTAGTCAGTGTTGGGTCAATGTAACCTTAGGTATGAAGAGGTCAATGTTAGGTGTGCAATGTCTTCCTCAGGATCCTGCTTTATTTTTATTTTTGATGTGTGATCTGTCACGGAGCCTGGAGCTAACCAGTTGGGCTAGACTGGATGGCCATCATGTCCCCGGGATTCCCAGCATGTCCCCAGGATTCCCCTGCCTTCCCTTTTTCCGTGGCAGCTGGGGATTGAACTGAAGTCTTCTTGGAGTGCTTCTCCCAGCGGCCATCTGCCCAGCTCGTCACGTGCAGGTTCTAAACACAGCTTGTCAGCGCTGACAATGCCTTCTGAGTAACTCGACAAATGACAGGGAGGAGAATACAGATTAAGATTTACAAATGCATACTGAAATTATTTTGAAAATTTAAACTTTTTATAAAAATCTACATTTTAAAATTAAATGAATGTTCACTGTGGATCAAAATATTATACATCTAAAAGCAGGAACACACAAGCCACACTTGAATCTGACACCCAGAGAGAACCACTGTTAATATTTTTGAAGTATAGTCCTATAAGTATCCTAAAAATAAATGTACTATTTGAACAAAAGCAGCATGTGACCCATGCAATACTCTGCAACTTGTTTTTTTATTGTTATTGAACATTGGAAGATGTAAAATTTTTCCAGTATGATATTGCTTGTCAGTGTAATTGTGCATTATTAGTTTTCAGAGTTTGGGGGAGTTGCTGGTCTCACTTAAAAAACATAATATTAGATGTGTAGCCTTCTTCCATCAAACTATTTATCTAGTTACACAGGGAATGTGGGTATAAGTGTCAGAACTGTGAAAGATAAATGCTGTTCCTACACATAAATAGGCCCGCCCTAAAACATCACAATTGATTTTATTTAAAAACACATCTTTTTACACTGTGTGTGTGGGGGGTATGTATGTGGTATGAGTGTGTGTGTGTGTGTGTGTGTGTGTGTGTGTGTTGGTAGTGGTGGTGTGTGTATGTATGTGCATGTGTGTGTGTGTGTGTGTGTGTGTGTGTGTGAGAGAG
>NC_034594.1:156548805-156594692 GCF_900095145.1 Mus pahari | reverse complement strand
GAGAGAGAGAGAGAGAGAGAGAGAGAGAGAGAGAGAGAGGTGTCACAGTACATTAGCATAGGTCAGAGAACAGTTGGTTCTCTCCTTCCTCCATGTGGGTTCCAGGAATTGAACTCAGGACTTTAGACTTGGAAGCACATTCCTTTCCCCACTGAGCCATCTCACTGGTCCCCACTTTATTTTAATGACTGTGCACACATGGAACATTTGAGGGCTTCTCATCTAAATGTACTACATCCAGGCTTATGAGCAGTTAGACATCTGCCCCCTTGCAGCCTCAAGGCTTCTGTGCCATCTTCGTTTCTGTAGACTCTGGCTTAGAGCTAACAAAGAGGAATCACTGATGGCCTGGAAGTCTGTCTGCTTTCCCAGCAGCTCTGAAGATTCCTGAGAGGCTGGGGCTTCCCTTGGTCACAAGCCAGCAGCAGTCATGAGTGAGAAAGCTAGTGTGGATTTCACAAGACCTTTGTCACAAGTGTCACGTTTCCTGTAGGAAAGCTGAATTTGCCAGCACACTCCCTATGATTAACTCCATTCTCAGCACAAGACTTGGCAGAGGAGAAAAGTGAATTCTCAGAGGAAACAAAGTGAATCCCCTAGTTCCTGAATGCTAAAGATGACCACGGTTCTTTTTCTTCCATATTTTGAGTATACCCACTCCCCAGTGTAGCATTCTATTTATTTTCATCATCTGAGAATGAAAATGAGGTAGCTTGGGAAAGCATAGGAAACAAGGAAGCTCTTCAGGAAGAGCTAGGTCTTGGGGTTTTCTGTGCAGGTCTAACCTGGGATAGAGTTAAATGGCTTCTGCAGCCCATGGAATCAGCAATGGGGCTGTCTTATTAATTGCAGTAACTTTAGGTGCTGTTTACTGGGTGCTTTGGATTGGTAGGCTGTGTGTTTTACAAACTCACTGCTCTGAAGAGTAAATGACTTCTCTTCTTTGAATTGTACTAAGAGGCAAAGAGAATGGAAACTGTCGCCATACAATCAGGATTCATCCTTGCTGGCTCTGAGACCTGGGGAAAGTTGCCTGCTCATCCGTTGCTTCATTTCTCTCATCCACAGAATGGGTACAGTGCAGGTTAGCCAAGACAGCCCGGGTCAGAGAGGCCATCTCCAACCCCCTGTCCTCACTCTGTCTTTTCCCTGTCCCTTCCTGCCAGAGCTCCTCCCCTTCCTTTTCCACACCCTGCACAGTGAGCATCCTGGTCTTTCACTTGAAGTGCTGTGGAACATAAGCACACAGTGGGGTACCTTTGGACCCCAGAAATAGGAACCTTTGGACCACAGGCTCTGGGAGTACAAGGGTGGTTTTCTAATGGGTGAATGGCTGGAGCCACACCAGGAGCGAGGACACATTTGCTGCCAGGTTCCTATCGTAAGTTTCCCAAAACATACTTAAGGAGATGGCTACCTACTTTCCTCAAATTATTTGGGCTTTGGTGTGGGTCTGGGAGAAAAATCACACACTGTAGCCTCTCTTCAAGTTCAGGATCTCAATTACCTAGGCCATCCTCAGGATGACATCATTTTGGGGCCCAGCATCAGGCAATTCAGGCCTCATCTTTTCCTACATAAGCCTACAGTCCTCTCTTTGCTTGTGGGTAACTGTGCATTTTCTTTCCTGGATTGAATGATTAAGGGGGGAAAAGGGTTGGTTGTCATTTTAAATACCTGCAAATTGTTTTCTGATTTGACCATGAGAAGGATTTTGGGAAGTCTTCCATCAGCCTCAGTTAACATCTTTCCCATTATCTTTGCTTTCACATTTGTTCCAAGTCTCTCGCTTCTCGTGGCACCTCTGGAGCTGTCCCATGTCCTCTGGGATGGGTTAGAAGTTCCCGAGAGTCACTGTCACTACTGGAAAGGCAGCCAGCATCTCTGAAGAGCCAGGAACAAACTGGCAAGAAAGGGAGGAGAACCAGGGTTTCTGCGTTTAGTTAGGTGTTAGTTGTGTGTGTGTGCATTTGTATGTTTACAGGTATGTAAACATGTGTATACATGCATGAGCATACTAGAGGCTGACATTGTGGGCCTTTATCAACTGTCCCCCACCTTGCTTTTTGCATGCTTGCTCATTAGCAAGACTGGCTGACTGGTGAACTCCAGGGATCCCCCTGTCTTTGCCTCCTGAGTGCTGGGATTGATGGAAATATCTCCTCAGCTACTTCAGTCTGTTATTTTAATATGTATTTTGGCTTTAATTGTACTGGATAATTCTATGACCAATGCACCAGAAGAGATCTTCCGGCCACCAAGAGACTCTGTGATAACCCGTCAGTGAACTTCAGTCCAGAGATTGCTGTCTAAACCTGAAACAAAGGACAAGTGTGTGGATGAGGTTCAGATTGCTTTGCCATCATTTGAGTGGGACTCAGATGGTTTTGAGTAGAGTGGAGTATAAGACATTGCATTCATTCTCAAAAACCACATGGTGTAGTTGGGAGGTAAAGTTAAATAAGCTCTGTCTCTCTGTCTCTGTCTGTCTATCTCTCTCTCTCTGTGTGTGTGTGTGTGTGTGTGTGTGTGTGTGTGTATGTGTTGTGCATGTGTGTAGCCAAGTATTGAGCTCAAGGTCTTGTACATGGAAGGCATGTGCATGTGTTCTTCTACTGAGTAACATCCTTAACACATGATTGTAGTGACAATTCTGGAATTTTGGCTTCATTAAAAAACCCAGAAATATTATAAGAACATGCTTTCTTTTTAATCCCAGGTGTGGTATATGGGGCTGGTGCAACCTGTTTGAGGCAGCTGCAGAAAATTTCTCCAGGCTGCTTGTAGTTTGTTTAGTAGTCAAGCTCAAAGAAGAAACAAAAGGAAAGAAGTTAGATTCATGGATTTCTCTGTCTGTCTATCTGTCTGTCTGTCTGTCTGTCTATCACTCTCTTAGTTCACAGGCTGTAACAAATCCATTGGTTGGAAAACTCTACATGATAAAATTATTTTGTAAAATAATAAGTCTAGAAAAATGAAGCTTCTATTCTAAATGATTGACAAAACTGTTTTTTGAAAGAAGCCTTTATTTAGGTTTTGTGTAACTTTCCAAAGGGTCAGGATTTGGACCGAGTTCTTTGTGTGTGTGCTGATGTATATCCTAGTGAAATACTCTTGAGATCAAATGTCCAGCACCTTGGTTTAATTTCGCTGTAGGTAGGTAGAGATGCTAGAAGTCCTCTATCTAGTGACAAAATAGCTCTCCAAACATGCTAAAAAAGGGACAGGAGCCATGATCTGTGGGTTTAGGAATTCTTGTTGATGGTTGGGAATGGTTCTTCTGGAAATGGCCATCTAGCATCGCTGTGGGAAAAACAGAGTGACAGGGACATTAGAGGATAAAGGCAGAAGAGAGGGAAGCTCTCAGAGTGACCATGGTTGTGGTTTTCTTATGTTTTATATATAATATTGTATATTATTGTTTTAGTCAGGGTTTCTATTCCTGCACAAATATCATGACCAAAGAAGCAAGTCGGGGAGGAAAGGGTTTATTTGGCTTACATTTCCATACTGCTGTTGATCACCAAAGGATGCAGGACTGGAACTCAAGCAGGTCAGAAAGCAGGAGCTGATGCAGAAGCCATGGAGGGATGTTCTTTACTGGCTTGCTTCCCCTGGCTTGCTCAGCCTGCTCTCTTATAGAACCAAGACTACCAGCCCAGAGATGGTCCCACTCACAAGGGGCCCTCCCCCCTTGATCACTAATTGAGAAAATACTTTACAGCTGGATCTCATGTAGGCATTTCCTCAACTAAAGCTCCTTTCTCTGTGATAACTCCAGCTGTGTCAAGTTGACACAAAACTAGCCAGTACAATTATATAATGTGTAATATATTGTATAACATATATTATACACATACATATATGTGTTTATCTACGCACACACTCAAATATATGTATGTATATATGGTTATACTAACAACAAAAAAAAGAAATGGAAGACAGGAAGAAAATCTTGAGACTGGAGGGCAAAACAAACTCACGTTCTTAGGAATGAATGTTTTTTTTTTTTAAAACTTCATTTTCCTTGAAGGGACATTAAAAATTAACTCTTGGTCTGACTGGGGTCAGTCTTGCAGAAGTAGGTAGACCTGCCCATGTGGTCAAAGCTGCCCTCTGAGAAACACTGAGAGCTGCTTGTAAGTCCATCCTGGGCTCTGCCCCTCAGCCTCATTTTAAATGCAGCAATTTGGGGTTGCTGACAGATAGCTGGCTTGGATGTTTGGTTGGTTTTGTTTTATTCTCATCATTCCAGTTTCCTTGTTCTCCTTGGAAGTCCTACCAACAGCACACTGGTCCTCTCAAATTAATTATTTGGTTGTCATCTCTTAGGTGTGTTTTTGTCTGCCTTCTGGTGTGATGCTGCTTATTATCTCACTCTCTATTTGAATATTATGTTCCCACTGTGATAAGCAGCTTTTCAAATATTCAAATTTTCTTGTTTTTGAAATGCTTCTTTTTTAATACACTATTTTTTTTTTAAATGAGCACAACCTTGCTTTCTCATTTCTCTGAGATAGTAATAACAGTGAATTGAGGCTTTTCCCTCTTCTGTTTTTTCACTTCTATTCCTTGACTTCCACTACAGAACTAGTGTTGAACGTCTTCCACGCGCCTTTGGCCTGGGTCTGGGATAACATTGTCATGTTCTCCTCATGGAGGGCCACCACGAGCCCAAGTGATCTGCTGACCCAGTCTCATGTGCTCATGGAAGACGCTGGCACATGTCACTCACATCTGCCCAGGTTCCATCAGCCGGGGAATGATGTGGCCAAGCTGAAAGTCCGATGCACAGAGGAATAGACTCCACCCTGGCCTGCTTTGGTTTTCTGTTTCTGGCTTAAACACCGGACCAAGAGCAACTTAGTGGAGGCAAAGGTTTATTAAGTTTCTACTTCTAGGTCACAGTTCAGCACTGAAGAACATCAAGGCAAGAATCCAAGCAGTTGGTGTCCAGCCTTTTATTTATTCACTTTACTTCCTGACCACTGCTCCCCCTCCTGGTCCCTTCTTCACACAGTCCCTCCTCCACCTCCTCCCCTTCTTCTCTGAGAGGGTGGAGCCTCCTCCCCCAGTATCCCTCCTACCCTGGGTCATCAAGTTTGCAGGGCACAAACAAATGGGGTACAGATCTAAAAAAATGAAAAAATTTAACCCAAATACAATGACACACACACACACACACACACACACACACACACACACACACAAACAAACACACACACAGGGACTGATGTAGGACCATGGAGACTGCTGTGCTCACTGGCTCGTCTCCAGGCTTATGTTCAGCTATCTTCTTATATAGCACAGGATGCCTGCCAGGGGAATGGTGCTGCCCACAGTGGGATGAACCCTTCCATATTAATCAACAAGTAAGATGATTCTTCTCATATATGGCCACAGGCCAATCTTACCTGGGCAATCCCCAAGCTGAGACTCTCTTAGATGCTTCTAGGATACATCAAATTGATGGCTGAGGCTAATGAGGACACACCTCAAGGCAGCTAGCTTGTTGATCAGTGATAACATATTCACATGCACATGCTCATACAAACACACACTATCTCACACACATTACATGCATTCCCTGTCATGCATGCAGAGTTAGATGTGCAGGTACTCACACATATGCTGCCATTTACATACTCTGTCATATACAGTTACACACATATGCTGTCATCCACACACTGCCATATGCATGCTGTTACATACACAGTTACACACATGCTATCACATGTATAATCACACACTGACACATACATATGCTGTTACAATACACTATCATGCACATGCTGCTACACATATGCTACCATACACATATGCTATCATATATAGGTGTTCTTCACAAAGCACACATACTTATAAGCTTCCAAATTTGTAAGCCTTTAGTTTTAAGGATTACCAATCTATCTATCTATCTATCTATCTATCTATCTATCTATCTATCTATCTATCATCTATCTATCTATCTATCTATCTATCTATCTATCTATCTATCNTATCTATCTATCTATCTATCTATCTATCTATCTATCTATCTATCTATCATCTATCTATCTATCTATCTATCTATCTATCTATCTATCTATCTATTTATCTATCAATCAATTTATCACCTATTGATCTATCTATCATCTATCTATCTATCTATCTATCTATCTATCTATCTATCTATCTATCTATCTATCTATTGTCTGTCTGTCTGTCTGTCTGACTTACAGATTTGGGTCATGAGTTACTAATGAAAGATCCGGAGAGAACAACAATGTTTGCATTTGAAACCATGTGGTAACGGTAAGTGCTATTTTTATTTTACAAAGGATTTATTCATGTGTGTGTCCATATGCATGCATGTACAAATGAGTGTGGGGGCTGGTGGAGCCCAGAAGAGCATTCTGGATCCCTGGTGCTAGAATTATAGGTGGTTGTGAGTTGCTGGATGTGGATGCTGGGTGATGACCTCAGGTCCTCTGCAGGAGGAGCAGATGCTCAGTAACTGCTGAGCCATCCCTGCAGCCCCCAGATTTCAGTTCTTGTCAGGGTTTAGAAATGAGGCAGTTGATCTTCCCCTCTCATTGCTAATCAAATCCTCCATGACTCGCTTTCCTTTTGGAATCCAGCTTCTGTTCCGTGGGTCCTGACCTGCTGCTCTGTGTGTCTGTATGTCTGTATGTCTGTATGTCTGTATGTCTGTATGTCTGTATGTCTGTATGTCTGTATGTCTGCTCACCGAGTTTACTGAAGCCGCTTTCATTGCTCGGTCAGTGCTGCTTTCCTTCAGTGAACATGAACAGAAGCCAACGAACACATTTATGGGAAGAAGCCCTACTGGGGCTATTGTAGGTGGCATGGCGGGTGGGTACCAAGCCAGCTGTTTGCCTCTGGAGGTCTCACTGGAAAGTTTGGCCTGGCTCACATGTGGAAATATGTCTAGTGGTCTCATCCTCTTCTTAGCCGCCTGTTCCCTGCATGTCTTGGCACTGTGTGCTAGCTTCTGGGCAGAGACCCACAGGACTGCATGGCTGCGTTTCGTAGGTTAGGAATGGCATGCATGTGGTGTGAAGCTTTTCCACTCTCCGCCTACATGGGCAGTCCCACTGATTTTAATTTTATAAACTCCTAATGGAAACAAGGTACCCCGTGTCTCATATTGGAATAAAGATTCCAGAATATTCTGCCTTATACTTTGGATTCTACCTAAAAGGTACAAAAACTTAAAAAGTACATTTTAAAACTTCTCTGTTAGTGGAGATGGTTCTGTGTGTATTTGATATAAAGCTGTTGCTATCATACTATGGCTTTGATTTCTTGGGGAGAAGAAGTACCAGATACATGCAACACACACACACACACACACACACACACACACACACGCACACACACACACACACGGTGGGAGGAAAGAAATAGGGAGAGAGGAAGAGAGGAAAACAGAGACAGAGATAGACAGAGAGACAGAGACAGAAAGGCAGCCACAGATATAGAGACAGAGAGACATACCGAGAGAGAGACACACATACACAGAGAGATTGATTCCTGCTTTGTGGGCTAAGGGAACATACCAGAGTTTATGAGTGTTGGGATTTAATTCTAGGAAACCTTGTCTTCTAGCATCTACCAATATAGCCTCTGGAATTTATTATGTGCCCGCAATGTCTCTCTGAGCAGCCCTTCTCTCCCATTTTCCACAGTCACTAGCTTAATATTACCCCCTGTCCTCTCACACCTGTATTATAGACACTGGCTCCGATCATCCCCAGTTTCAGCATCCATCCTGTCTGACAGCAGAAGATGAAGTCATTATTCTTTTTAAGTCATCCCCTTCCCCACCTGTTAAAGAACTCAACTGCATCCACTCAAAAGACATTGCTCACATCCTGTTCTGGTCCTTTGAAGCAGAAAGGCAAGCTCAGTATATTTGTCAGAATCATTGGAGAGACACCAAGACATGCGGAGTCCTGATACTCTTTGGCTTGGGAGGCCATGTTATATACCTACATATTAGGTTTACTGTTACTATATTCTGAAAATGACTTTAAGGCTATACTTATTCCTTATTGATACTACTTGAAGATGAAATTGTCCCCAAACTTAACCAACAACTTGGGCATCTTTAAAATATTTACAGATTTTTTTTTTGTTAGAAGTTAAAAGAATTGCTATCCTTCCTTCCCTCCCTCCCTCCCTCCCTCCCTCCCTTCCTTCCTCACTTCCTTTTACTTATTTCTTTTCTGTCTGTCTTTATTTATTTTTGCTATTAATATTCTATTTCTTGAGCCAGGTTTCTGAATAAGTTCAAATATGAATGGTAAATATTCCATATACTATGTAGTGAACCCTCTTATTTTTCATTTATTGTATTATTCTTTGTGATACATATCACTTCAAAATACTTTCATTGACTTACTTCAGCTATGTTTATGGTGATCATGGTAATTGTTCCCAAATACAGCATTTCAGTAACTGTATTTAACTATAGTGGACCTTTGGTGTATATTCTAAGGTTTATACAGTGTATATACTTGTTACCTGGTCTCACTGTGTAGCTTATGATGCTGTCAGACTCATAATCCTCATGAATGTATCCATTTGTACATAGCTGCAAACCAGTACTCAGGTGCCCCAAAAGTGCTCCTCCCTCAAATCTTAGTAAGTAGACAAAGACACTGCATGAAAAGAGGTTGACAGACACAGCTGGGAGTTAGAAGTAGTCAGAGCCTCATTTAGGGGCCTCTGGGCACCAGAGTTTGCTTCTCGAATTCTGAGGCCACAATAATACTAAAGAAGTGAAAGAAAAAAAAAACTGGACACAGCTTTCAGCTTACAATGCACAACGAATACACATAGGATGGAGCAAGGAGTTTGGGAGGATGCTGTAAAACGATACCATTACAGGATCTCTGTTTCTTATGACCACAGTATGTGGTCCAAAACACTGCTTTAAGCAATAGCCAATAACTTAATCGTCTGATAAGGTAATTGTTCTAGTGGATTTTCTATGACTGCCTTTGAGCCATGAAATGGTATCTTCATGGGTGAGAGTTCTCTTAAAAAAGCATGGGGTCTCCTCTGAGTTTTTATTACCTTGAAAGCAGGATTCTTGTATCAAATGGACAGATGTCAGCCAAACAGAAAATGACTTTAAGGCTATACTTATTTCTTATTGCTACTACTTGAAGATGAAATTGTCCCCAAACTTAACCAACAACTTTTATTCACCTCTGGCTAACAGATGCACATAAGAAGCACTTCCCCTGACCCACAACTGGTGTTTTTTTATGTGTATGCTCAGACCAGGTGTTCACACAGCTAAGCTTTAGGCATTCACTGTGATAGGACCATGTTGCAAGGGAACCCAAGAGGGCTTTGTGAGGGCACATGTGGAGAATGATGAATTACAGACAGTTTGGTCCAAGGAATCTGGAGCCTAGATACACTGTTCTGGCTGGGAAGGGCAGGACAATTCCAGGGAAGATGGGACCAGAAATGGATCTTGAAAGATGGTGCTACATCCGACAGGGCATGATGTGGAGGAATGCAGGATGATTGTGAGGAGATGTTGCCTGAGATAAAGGGGTCTTCAGGGTGGGTAGATTTGACCAGGTATCCATCCAAATTGCAGATCACCAACAGTGTGGATTGCACTGGGGTTAGAATGTTAGGAAGTTCTTGAAGTCCTGAGTAAGAAAGAATTGAATTAAGATTCTGCAGGGACAGTGGAAGGAGGTCTGCTTCTTGCAGAGGCACTGACTTGGGAAAAATCTCAGTGAACTGATGATTGCAGCATAGGAGGCTAGAGGGGTGAATTTTCAAAGATGATAAGGCATTATTTCCAATGGACCAGCTACCACCAAAGCAGTTGTGTGGGAAACAATAACTAGAACCTTCATCTTAATCTTTCATTTTTATTTTATGTGTGTGTCTGTCAGTGTAAGAAAATGTGTGTGTGTGTGTGTGTGTGTGTGTGTGTGTGTGTGTCCAGAGACTAGAAGAAGTTAGACCCCCAGGAATTACAGGCAGTTGTGAGTTACATGGTAAAAAGTTACATGGAGAAAGTGCTCTTAACCACTGAGCCACCTCCCAGACTCTCTTTTTAGTTATCTTTCCTATGTTCTTTTTTTTTAATGCCCCTGCTGGCTGTTTAATTTTACCAATAAAAGACTATAGTAAGGAAATCTTTGCTATTTGTATATCTAGTACATAGTAATACAGCATCTTGTATATATGAATGTTTTAAATTAAATATTAGTCATTGGCCTATATATAAAAACACCATGACACTGACTGCCTACATGTGTTAGTGACCCAGCCCTGTGTTTGGGGCTATGTAATCTTATTTGACCTTGCTTTGTTGTTAGATATTCCTCTGTTTTGTGTTGAGTACTCAGGGCTGAATCGGTGGCCAGAGGGTCATGTCACAGCTTAGCCCCATGTCATCTATGTGTGTTAAAGATGCTGCTCAAACATAGAGCAATTTGCCAGAGAATCAGAGGCTCAAAGGCAGGAAGGCTTTGTGGAAGAAATTGCATCCTGGACTTTGAAGGCAACAGAAGATGTCAAGTCTCTTGTGAAAAATAAAACCATAGCTGAAGAGATGCCCAGTGGGTGCAAAGTGCTTCCCACACAAGTGTGAGGACCCAAGTTGGGATCTCCAACTCCCATGTAAAGCTGATGTGGGAGTGCACATCTGGAATACCAACACTTCCATAGTGGAGACAGGGAAACCCAGCTCCCAAGCCAGTGGACCCAGGGTACACAGCAGCAGACAGTAAGAGACTCCCCAACTCATATAACATAAAAGATGACTCCTGGTGTCTGAAGTTTTCCTTCAACCCTCACACATGTGCCCATACTCAAGCGAGAGAGAGAGAGAGAGAGAGAGAGAGAGAGAGAGAGAGAGAGAGAGAGAGAGAGAGAGAGAGAGAGAGAGAAGAGAGAGAAGAGAGGAGAGAGGAGAGAGAGAGTCATCATCATGGTTTCAGTGGCTGCTCAGTAAGCTGCCTGTGTCCTGTCCAACTGCATGATCTCTAATCAAAGCCACTGGTGCTGGTGCCCGCTGCGGCCAGCAGAGTATTCTCTGTCGTCCCTTTTATTTCTCCATGTTCTTTGCACAAAGCCCTCCGCCTGTCCTCTCATTATTTCTATAGCATGAAAAACATTTAGAGAATATCTATAGCACAGCGAGAGAGACGACAGAACCAAGTACCAAGCATAGGACACACAAATTGAACCCGTGTCTGCAAAGACATCTTTTCTGTTTCCTTTCTCTGTGTGAAAAATGAGGCTCTGAGCGGAACCCTGACATTGCAGATGCGACGATGCCTAATGAATGAACGGCTCTAGAGAGGGAGCAGGACATATGAGGTGCTAAATAATATTGTGCAAGCGGAGATTAAGCCTGACCAAGTGATTTACGAGAGGGGTCTAACAAGTGATATCACGGGCTCCGGGGAGGGGAGTCAGGTTGGTTTATAAGATCACTTGAACTTGAAACAGATTGAGTTGTGGATGTTTGTTGCTGTTTTAAACGGCAGAGGTCCAATGTAGCCTTTGTGCTTCCAAACTTTGCAACATGACATTCATTATGCCTCCAACTCCATCAAAAGCAGTGGCAGCTGTTAAAATCCGGTGGTTAGAGGGAGGGAAACAAGGAGATGCTACCACTGGCTGCTTTAACTGCTCCTTGGTGCTTAGGCATTAACCAGGCTGACAATTTCCCTTCGTGATGGTCATAGCATACATTCCCATCTTGTGAGTTAAAACAGTCCCCCCGACCCCCATAGTCACATTAAGCACCCCATGGGACCTCAAGCCCAGATGCCATCTCTCTCTGTTTCTGTTGCCATTAAAAACCATGAAGATTCTGCAATCAAGTAAGGGCTTTTTTCTCTTACATTTAATAGAAAAGAATGTCAAATATACAACCTTTTAGTAGCTGTGATATTAATATATCATATTTTAAAAGTTAGAAGTTGACCAGCAACAGGGTACATGGCTTTAATCGCATCAATCAGGAGGCAGAGGCAGGCGGATCAAAGCCAGTCTGGTCTACCGAGTGAGTTCCAGGACAGCCAGGGCTACACAGAGAAATACTGTTACAAAACAAAATAAAACAAAAAGAAAACGAAACAAGTTAGAAGTTGAGGCACTGGAGAGTATGCTCAGTGGTTAGAAAGACTTTCTCCACTTCTAGAGGACCATGGTTTGGTTTCCAGCATCTGCTTAGAAGCTAACAACTGTCTGTAATTTCTGCTCCAGAGAATCTGGCACCCTTGTGTGGTATCTATGCACACCAGACATGCAGGAGATGCTCTTACATATGAGTAGTGGGGAGCACACTCATACATGACAAAATAAAAATAAATAATTTATAACATTTTTGAAAATTAGATGTCATTCACTCTACAAGCCAGATAGGCACAGATCATCAATCCAGCTTGTAAATTCATTCCCCTGAAGCCATGTTCTCTGGTGAGAAGTCAGCTCAGCTCAGCTCAGCAGCCGGCCTCAGGGACTCAGTGGGTAGGCCGTGAGAACTTTTCTCTCACAGGGCAACCTGGAGTTTGGGACTGGGATTCTCTTTAGCATTTAATTATACAGTTCAGATCAGAAAACACTAAGGTTCTGCAACTTGAAAAAAATCATATAAATCATAAAACACTAAATAATAAAAACTCAAATCATAATTTATGTCCTGAAGTGATTGATTAGACCAGAGAGGGCGACTGAGTGCTGATATTAATTACATCAATTTATTACGTAATTACAATTTTGTTTTTTCCTACAGAGCTTGTAACGTTTGCTTTAAAGTCGAAGTAGCTAAGGAGTGATTCATAATGTTCAATGATGCCAATGCTGGTCATTTCCAAGCCCTTCTACACTTTGTGACTCTTCACAGTCATCCATAGAGGGTGGCTATATTGTCACATGATGGTCACCTGACCTCCAGGCCATGCAGCCTGCCCAAGTAACGATAGGCTGGTAACTGCACTGTTCACTGGTTATGACACATGGCACAGATTAAATGTGATGAACTTGTTATTTTTCTGTATAAATTAGCAGGAGTCCAGGCATTGGAGCGGGTCAAGTGTTTGCCAAGCAAGCATGAGACCCCCAGAAACCATGTGAAGAGGGATGCGATTAGAACATGTCTGACATCTCAGTGCTCTGATGCAAGACAGGAGGCAGGGACGGGAGAGTCCATGGAAGCTCTGGGCCAGCTAGCCTGGTGTGTGCATCAGTGCATGAGAGTCCCCGGTAGAGGGTGAGAATTGACACCTAAGGTTACACTGTCCTTCACATGCATGCTATGGCACATGTGTCATACATACACACACACACACATACACACACACACACACACACACACACACACACACACACACACACACACACACACACACGGGATGAGAAGGAAAACAAAAGACAATCTCTGACACCTGTGACCACTACAGAAATTAGTTGGTGGTGAGCATTTTTGTCAGACACAGAGCCATTCTGTCCACCACGGAGAGCCACCGTTACTGCCACTGTCATTGTTCTTGATGCAAGCTGAAGAGGATTCTGAGTTGAGAAGACAGACTGAGGGGCTGGAGATGTAGCTCAGCGATGGAGCACATTGCTTGCACAAGTGAAGCCCTGTGTTTGATCTCCCTCCAGAACAAATTAGAAATGAATAATTTAAGTGACTCACCTACGGTCAGTCACCTCTGGGCCTCAGAGTCACAGCCAGACCTCGGAGCACCTCACTGACTGCTGTGCCTGAGGTACGCTACGACGTGTGCGTGGAGGTACCAGCTGGGGTGAGGAAGCAGACCCCTGTCGCCCTCATTGGTCACGTGGACCACGGCACCGTTACTCTATTTAATACATACCACTTTGCTGACATGCTAGAATTTTAACAGAACTTTGGACTTTTAATTTTCACTTTTCTACAAAATATTATAGAAGCTGAGTTGTACGTATGGCTTCAGAGGTATCGTTTAATGTGTTTGTGTCAGATTCTAAGATAATGACTGATCATGCCTGGTGTATAATTACCTGTGTTAAACGATAGCCTGCTGCACAGTTATGGCTGCCAAAACCTCCTCACACTGCCAAGTTTCAACTCGTTAGATATTAGCCTGGGTTTAGCTGTCAAGTCATCTGGAAATTGAATAACATCGTGTGGCAGTAATTTATTTTATTTTAGTTTTTTTTCTACCTTACACAAAAAGTTTATGTTACTCTAACATTCTCTGAGATCAAATTTTAAGGCTCTTAAGAACCTAGAAAAGGTGATAAATACCTGTGGTTATTGTCTTGTTCCCCCGGGGAGAACGCTTTACACAATCATAGGCACACGTGAGAGAGGGAGTGTATTTTTTCCATTATGAAAGCTATTGGTTTGGATTCATAAACATTCAGATTTGCTTCTCTGGATGTCTAAACTCAAAGTGAGCATGGTTTTATCCATTCATTTAGGGTGAAAACATTAAGAGAGTAGATTCTATTCTTTCTAGAAACTTGCCTCATAGGGTTTATATTTTTACTTTAAAGCAGCTTGTTTTTAAGAGGTGTTTTGATTGTTTTGTTTCTTTTTTCTTTCTTTCTTTTTTTGATTTTGAGATGGGTTTTACTGGGTTGTCCAGACTGACCCGAACTCCTGAGCTCAAGTCATCCTCCTGCCTCAGCTTCCAGAGTAGCTTGGACTCAGGTGAATTTTGCTATACCCAATTGTCTTAGTTACTTGTGTTGTTTTATAGTAAAACCCTCTGACAAAATCGATTCAGAGGAAGGAAAGGTTATTTTGGTTCACAGTTTGAACATTCAGTCTATCACAGTGGGGATGGTACAGTATCAGGTGAGGTCACATTGCATCCACAGTTGGGAGGCAGAGAGAGACACGTGCTGATACTCAGCTCTGTCTCTCTTCGTTCAGCCCAGGACCCCAGCCCATGGGATGCTGTAACTCTATTAGGGTGGCTCTTCTCAGTTAAGTCAAAGTTCTTCTTTGTTTACTGTCAAGCTGGCAATCAATATTAACCATCACCCTAACTTTAATTTTTTTTTATAAATGCTATTTTCTCCTCTGATATTTTTCTGTTTTCTCTTAAAAGTTCTGATGTTGCTCTCTTGTTAAGTGTTCTATTTCTAAATACAAGTAATTTATGATGTGATTTGTTCATGTAATAGTGTTTTGTTTCTGTGCTGTGCTGTGCTGGTAAGGTTGTGAGAGGTTTAGATTTCTGGGTACAACGGTTCTGCCCCATGTGACATCACTGAGCAGACTCAGAGAAAGGTGAGTGGTACCATTTCTGCAGACTCCCAACTCTGGGTGTCACACCCCTTACAAAAACATATGTGTACATGTTAGCACCAAATGGAGACAGAAAACATTCAGCTAAGTTGCCAAAGTTAAAGTGACTTTATTATTATTATTATTATTATTATTCAAGTAAGAAACTGGCGTTCTAATCAACCAAAGTGACAAGAAAAGCCTCAATGTTACAGCTGGTTCTGCACAGCCTGTCTCTGTGATCGACACAGACAACTCGGATTGAAACTTGAGTAATAGAAGCATAATTAGTTCATCATTTTCAAGCACGCAGTCGACTGTTTGGAAACACACAGAAAAGGCACTGTACATTTTCATCCTATGTAAGCTGTTGGCAAGTGTGCATTGATGGTGTTGGTATGTAATAGGCTTAGGACAATTGTGTGGAAACCAGAGTCATTTCATTCATCTAAGGACGTCTTCACAACTGGACAGAACGGTCTGTTAAAGGTTAAGGGCTACAGTTCAGACCCTACATCTTGCTGTGCAGCTAGAGTTTGCATCTATAGGCCAAAAGCCATGTAATATCCCAAGGGAAATAGCTAAGGGGGAATTGATGGATTAGTATACTCCAGCCCCACTCATGGAAAAAAAATTCCAGGATAAGCGTTATGGATGTCAGGTCAGCAGGATTTTTACTGTGACATGTATGCATGCATATATTATAATTTTTTCTTCTCTTACAAAATCTGGTACATTTCATTTTTTGAAAATACGTTTAAAACATAAAAATGTAAAGGCAGAAAAAAACAAAAAAGAATGGATCCTAATCTTACCACGAAGACGTCATTCCCTTGCTTTTGGCTCCATTCCTTCGTATACTCTTTAAGGCATTTGAACACATTGTTGAACTCATATGTGGGTTTTTAGTTTTGAATTTTATTTGCAGTGAACATCATCCTCAAACTATTTCCTTGTTTAATAAAAATTCATCCTCACCCTATGCATCATGCTCATCTTCATCATGGTCCCTCATTTTCCTAAACCACCTTTAATTTTAGACATCCGAGTCCCTTTCCCACATTTTCCTTTTGTTATACCCAGTGCTAAAGGAAGTCTCTGTAGATGTCTGGGTTATGCTGTCGATTCTTTCCTCAGGAAGAAGCTTTAGCTCGCCTTCGGCAGAGCTGGCTCTTCCTCTCATATCGAGATTACAGTGCTGGGAGTTTGTGCATATCAGGCTGAGAGAGCGTATCACTTTAATTTACCTGTACTAGTAAAGCTGTGTGTTGCTGTCTGTCTATTAGCCATCTGTGTTCTTCTGCTGTGACTTATCTGTTCATCCTTTTGCTTGTTGAGGTCTTAGTGTTTTATAAATAGCTTTAATTGATTTGTGCTTTGACGATTTCACACACGTATGTTTTATGTTTCCACAGTTTGGCTTTCTTATCTTTCTCTCACTCCTGAGGACAATGAGTTCTGCACACGGTGCAAGTTTTTGTCCATATGCAAAGCACATAGTCCCGTCAAGCTCTCATGTTTTAAATTAGCAGCTGGCGTATTCTTGTGATATATGAAAGTAACAATAGTTTATTAAGGTCAGCTTTATTTATGGTTCCCCTTTGTGATTTCTGCCATTGAATTTGAGTGTAGCAAGTTCCTCTTCCTCCTTGATCAAATACTGACAGGCTTTCTTTGGCTTTTTCTATTTTCATTTCTAAAGAACACTTAATGCTCCACTCTGTTTAATTTCAACTGAAGTGCAGAGATACAGTTGAAATGATATGAATCATTTCAATTAATTTTCCTAGCAAAATTTCCTAGGACCAATTATAAAATAACGTTTTTTTTTGTTCGTTTGTTTTTTACTGCCTTTTCATTGTGAAGTGCTGTCTTTTTCATCAGTAACTTGGTTTGTGGTAAAGCTTGTTGCAGAAGCTTTGATTTTGATCTGTCTTCCAGCCTAGATTTGGGTCGATGCTACTTTATAATGTAACGATCGCAGGCGTATCTTTTTAATCATTTTAATTGGCATTTGCCCTATTATCACCCTCATTTGAAAATTAGGTGACCTAGTTGTCAATTTTTCCAGATTACTTTAAAAATCAATTAAGGACAAGTGACAAAATGCTTTGCTTTAATTTTGATTCCTGCTAGGATTATTGGTGAGGTTTGAGAAAAAATCATCACCCCGACACAGCTGTCGCATAAACGTTAGCAAAGTTCTTTAAAACCCAATAGTAACGGAATCTGAAGTTGAGAGACAGATGGCACTTGGAGCACTTTAGAACAACCATGTCAGGCTGAACTCTGGTGAATTTCCCTGATGCATGTTTGTCAACCACAGTGTCGAGCAAACCTCTCAAACCTATAAAATAGAAAGAATCCCCTCCCCCCCTCATCTGGGTGTTGGATGATCGGAATCACATGCACTGTTGTAATCTTTTAAAACATTAAAGCACGTGCACGTTAAAAGATTATCGTGATGCCCAAAGTGCAAAATCCCCACATATGCACACACAAGGGACCAGACTCTGCAAATGCCCAGTGATTTTCATTTCCTTTAACCTGGAAATTTATAAACTGTACTCATTCTCCATCTTGTCAAATTGTTCAGTTTTTATTTTCCCTTGCCGCTGCAGATACAGTTCGCTTACAAAGCCCCAAACTTTTTAATACTGAGAAGAATGCTTTAGATTTTATAAGCAGGAGGTCTGTCAAGTAAATTGCCCTTGGCAGGAAAGCAGATCATAGATCTTGAGCTTATCTACCTCTTCAGACTGCACACAGCCACGATTGCCCTGGGGTGCACGCGGAGGTCTGCAGACTGCCCTCCCTGTGCTGTCTAGGCTGGGCTGCCTGGCCCAGGGCTGCTGTGGAGGGTTGGCTCTGTCTAGCTGTGGTTTAGGAAGCTCTGCTTCTCCCCACCAGTGATGACTCGCTGCTGTGATTTTCAAACTGCCTACTACTGTTTATTTGGAATCTAAACATCTGGGAAGCTTTAAAGCCCAATTTGTTGAGGGCACAGTCTGTGCTCTGATTTAATGTGAACGAGACACACGACACGTAAACACGTTGATAGCAGGATTTATTAAAATGTAACTATTGCAATATAACCGGGGACTGGGGTGATCAGTTTTCCACCCTTGTGATGATGGAGTTTTAGGATAGTGAGAGATCAAAGTGTTCCTGAGTTAACACTGGCTTTTTGCAGATGAAGAGTTGGAGTGAGACGAAGCTTGCTTTCCCATGCTGTGTACCAGCTGGTGGCAGAGCTGGGCACAGGAGGGGTTCCATCTTTGTTCCATACCTTGCTGCTTGGACATAGCACTTTGCTCATGAGGACATCAGGGCAGTACATTGGTGAGAGAATGCTGTAAAAACCTGGCTCATGTATTTAATCTCAGCTACTCTAGAAGCCAAGGAGGAAGACCTTGAGGATGAAGACAGCCTGGGCAATTAATTTAGGGGCACCTGTTTCAAAGCAAAAATAATTACATAAATTATCAATCAATCAATCAACCAATCCAGGTTGGGCAGGTGAGGGCATGTGGATTAGCGATAAAATACTTGGTTCCCGTGTATAAGAGTATGCTGGTCAGTCTAGGAATAAAATAGTCATAGCAGCCACTGAAGGTACTTATGACAGACACAAGGTTCTGCGAGTCACACAGCTCGACCCTCTGTAAGTCCCAGAGAAGCAGATGCCAACTACATTGGGAAAACCATTCGGCATTTCCTCTTAGGTTTTGGATGTCATCTTTGGATTCATTGGGAAGTACTGACTAAAAAAGAAGTGCTTTTGTTTAGGCTCCTGATGGAAACATCAGCTCTTAGAGACACTGTTGGCTTCAACATTTGAATGTTGGCTTCATCCATTCCCTCCATCTGATGGAGTAGTTCCGCAGATCAGTTGTTATTAAAACCAGGCACAAATGGGACGTGTCCCAACTCTCTGTCTGCCTCTTCTAGAGGGCCACAGTCTGTTAGACTTCTCACTGTGCCCTGGCTTTCCCCCTGACCTCAACTTTAACAACTTCAGTTTCAGCTCATCTCTGACAGGACCCAAGATTTGATCAACTTAATGCTAACGTCATTAGAGTCTCCTAAATGTGGCTAGCTTTGGCCTCTGTAGAATTTTTTCCCCCAGCTTGTCCCTTTTCTTGGAACACAGGCCAAACACCTTATTTTCACAGACAACTTCTGCTCTGTCTCTTCCAGCCTTTGGTGTTTAGGGCCTTCACAGCCGCCGCTAGATTACATGAATTCTTCTAGCATTTGGATTTGGTTTTTCCGGCTAAATTGTGAGTCTGCAGAGGGGATGAGGATGGGATTTTTCTCCTAAGTCTCCCCAAGATTAATAGGCTGTAGAAGGTACATGAATAAATTAAAAAAAAAAAAGAAAATGTCAGTCAATTCTCCAGGGAGAGAGTCAGGCTGAGACGCTGGTCCCAGTTCTTGTCACGAATGGGCTCAGCATGGCTCCCTCCTGTTCATTCATGTGCGATCATCACCACATGTAAAAAGAGCCTTAGGGTAGACGTCCCAACTCCCCCAGACTTGCTTCATGATTTCTTTCTCTGTAATGACCTTGCTTCTCTTTCAGTCATGGAAATTTTTCTTTGATATATATATATATGCATATCTATACATCTTCTTTCTGCATATATGATTTCCCCCTCAAATTGTTCCAGGTATTTACTTTCAAGATCTATAATGATATTTGTGAAAATAATAAATTAGTCAGACAGGCTGAGCTGAGTTAAAAAAAAGTCTGCCAGAGGCAAAGAAGGAATGTCTCTTCTCCAAGCTTATGATTCCTCATGCTATCTCTTTACTACAACCTGTCGCCTCAGATTGTCAAGCTCCCGCTAGCTTGTGAGGTCAGCTTTACGTATTTGTTTGTGTGACATTAATAACACAGTGTCTCATATGCAGTAAAGCCATAACAAGTGTGAGTAGGACATTAAAGAAATTTAAGATTTTCTTAAGCAGTTTTTGATGAGTTCAGTTTACCCTTTTTAATTTTTCTCTGTATGTGTGTATATATACACATCTGCATATATGTATATACACATATACACACATATATATATACATGTGTGTGTATACATGTGTGTGCCTGTGTGTATATTGTATGAGTATGTGAACATGTCTGTGTGGGTGTACTTGCACATGTGTGTTTGTATGTCTTTTTCAATTGCTTTCCATCTTGAGAAACAGGGCCTCTTTAATTTTTAATCTATTCTTTGGAAATTTCATATATTTTTATTATATTTTTTCCTGTCCTCTCTCATTCTCCCAAGATTCTAACTCCTCTATGAACTTTTTGATCCTTTTCTCTAAAAAGAAAGAAAGAAAGAAAGAAAGAAAGAAAGAAAGAAAGAAAGAAAGAAAGAAAGAAAGAAAGAAAGAAAAAGAAAAGAGCCATTAAAAATCATCTTATTTATGCTGGCCAACTCCTCCTGAGTATGAGACCTGCCCCGGATTGTGCCTGATACAACCTCCGTCACTCCACTGAAGGAAACTGACTTTCCCTCTCCTGTCAGCTGTCATTTGTGAACGGGTGGGACTTTATGTGGGGATTTTGTCTGGTCTGAGCTTTTGGAGGCCCTGTGCACACTGTCTCAGTCTCCCTCCATAAGCTCATGCGTGCATTCACCTTCCTATGTCTGGAAAATGCAGTCTCCTTAAAACTGTCCATCACTTCTGACTCTTACAATCTCCCTGTCCCTCAGACCTGGTTTCTAACTCCAGGCTCAGGGCTCTGTGTCACAGGAGACAGGGTAATGTTTAGGATAGATTGGTGCCCTTGAGTCTCTGGGACTCTCCCGTCTCTGCCTCCCTAGGGATGGGGTTAGAGATGCCTGGCTGGTCCCTGTGTTTGTGCAGCCAAGTACTCTGTCGATTGATCCATTTCCCAAAGCCTCCCCACTTTAGTTTTTCATGGGTTCCCCCACCTCTGTATTAGATAAAATGACATTCTAGGTACTCAGACAGCATAGCTGTTCCTGTTCTCCATCTTATAACTTCTGAATGTCCTTTCCTTGTTACTTCAAATTAGTGTTTGCTTAACCTGTGGCATCAAGAACACTGTGCTTTCTATTTAAGGTGACATGTGACAATTTCCTTTTTTTTTTTTTTTNGGGGGGAGGAAGGTATGATTTTTGAAACTGCGGTTTGCTGAAGCTGGTGAAATGTATTGGTTTTGTTGACAAATTTCTTGGTCTAAACTGCTGACATTTCTCAGCCTGCTGCTAGATTGCGCAACATTACGCAACTTTATGTGGAAATAAATGAGTTTATTAGTGATGAGTGTGTGTTTGCGGCTGCATCCGTGTGTGATAATAGGCAACTTTTGTGGATACTTATAGCAATAATGACACCGCTGTTTTTCAGTTCACCCTTTACCATAAACTATGTCATTATTCATTTCAGTGGGGGAATACAACCTCAAAGAATGTTATGAGAGTAGCTTGTTGAAAAGAAGTAATGGACGGTGGGTTGTTGACTAAGCCTCTGCTGGCGGGGCTGTGTGATAGCTGAGCACAAGGCTTCTGCCATGTTGGTGGTCTATGATATTTCAGTTTTAAACTGTTCATATCTGACACTGCTTGTTCCTTCAGACCCAGGCGTTTCCAGTGTCTGAATTCAACAGAATATTTTCCAAAGTCTACCTTAATCACCCATGGAACTGCTTATACTTCAAGGAGTGTCTGGGGTAAGGGGCAGTCCCTGCTTCACAGAGTACATAGTCAGACATTTAAGTATGTGAGTGTCTAATTCAACCCCACAAATGTCAGAAACCCTGAAAGATGTGGCAAGTAGAATATTGTTGAGCTGTGTGATGGCTGGAATGGCTGGGCTGGGGGCGGGGTGGAGCTAAGATGAAAAGCATTGTGGGAGATAAGCACTGGACTAGCAGAGGGAAGAATTGGTGGGTATTCAGAAGATCAAACAGTGCACTTTAGTTGGTGAGGCTCACGTATGAAGTTAAGGAGGAAGGAACAACATGTTGTGGGAAGGCAAGGGAAATGAAACCATGGAATAAGCAGTCCAGATAAAATCCCCTCAGGGGGATTGGCAATGTCTCAGCTTCACCCAAGAGTTTTACATCAGACCCGAAAGTGTGAAGCAGAATCAGTGGCTGCGTCAGTGGACACTGGTTAGATGTTGGTAACAGAGGCGGGTAGAAACTGGTCCTGGGTTGAAGATGCTCAGGCCAGTCCGAGATAAGCAGAGGGGTCATTTCAACGTGTTTGAAGACATGTTGGCCTTCAGGTGAAGTCTAGAACTCAGGGTTCAACCTGGCCTTGTGCAGGGTGGCAGGCAGTATGGACTCTGGAAGGAGCCATAAGTCTCACTCCTTAGGGAAGTCGTCTCATATACAGCAAGGAAGTCTGCATATACAGCAAGGAAGTCTGCATATACAGCAAGGAAGTTTGGGAAGTTTGCAGCAGAGGTTGCTTCTGTGGGTGATGGGAGCTTTGGAGGGGGTGGGAGGAGGGGAATCAACATACTGTGATTTTAGAGTAATCTTCCAGTAGGAGAAAGGGTCGAGTGAAGGTGATGGCTGCTAATTGTTAAGAGTCTGTTCATAGCCGGGTGTGGTGGCACATGCCTTTAATCCCAGCACTTGGGAGGCAGAGGCAGGCAGATTTCTGAGTTCAAGGCCAGCCTGGTCTACAGAGTGAGTTCCAGGACAGTCAGGGCTATACAGAGAAACCCTGTCTCGAAAAACCAAAAAAAAAAAAAAAAAAAAAAAAAAAGGAGAGGCCCCTGAGGACTTGATAGGATACTATAATAGAATCAAGAGGAGGGGTAGGTACCAAATATGCTTCTCATATAACCTCTGAGGATTCAGGGAGGAACTGTGAGATGGAGGGAGAGACTAATCACAACCCCTGTGGCTTTGGTGGCTGAGTTTACAGTTCTCACAGCTCATTTGGGGGTATGACAGACTGGACTCAAGGGGCCCCCAGAACATCTACAGAAGCCTAGAAGTAGATCTACTTAATACTCATCCTGGTTATTTGGGCTGTCAGTAGACTGGAGACCTCAGCTCTGGTCATCACACTACCCCTTACCAGTACTCACTGACAAGGGGTTAAACTATGTAGCTCCTACATCCTCCTCCGCAGGTGACCACAGAGATGGTGCTGTGAGGATCAATCTAGGGATGGACATAAAAGGCCATGGGACACTGTCTTCTGATGAGTGACACCTCTCTCTTCTTGGCTGTTTCCAAGGGCATGGGGATGATGGTCGCCCCAGGACCCTTCTCTCTCTGTAAATTCTAACAGAGCAGACACCTTCCAAGCAACAGAAGTGAGTCAATATTTCCTAGGACTTGTGGTTTAACATTGAGTCAACATTATTCTAACACCTTCTAATGCTCTTCATATTGACAGCAGGCAGTAAGTGGCAGACAGTGGGTCAGAACTACAAGGGGCTTCAGGGCCAGCAGAGTTCTTTCTCAGAGCTCTGAGAAAGCCACAGTGAGAGCCTTCCCTTCTGGTAGCTATAAGAAAGTACTCGAAATGTGTTGGCATAGATGACTGTTCTCTATTAAAAATAGAAGGAATAATACATTCATAGTGAACATCTTTAGGAAGATGTGTGCTACAGTTCTGGAAGTGTGAAAGTCAAGAGAAGGTGAGAAAGCACAACCCCCTAACACACACACACACACACACACACACACACACACACACACACACACACAAAGGAAACAACAACAAAGACCAAATTGCCATGAGCCACTGTGACTCAGAGTTCACCAACAGGGAAGAAACTTATAAATTAGGGGAAAGTTCCTGAAAGCGATTAGCATTATTTCCTGTTGGTGTCCTGGCGGAGCTGATGGTGGCTCAAGGGGACCTCCGCTGGTCTAGAAGAATCCTGAAATTTCATGTGGGCTATTTTTTTTATTTTTTATGGTGGAAAATCAAGCCGAGTCAAAACAAGAAAGGAAAGCTCTCCCCTCCCCCCTCCTTTTAATATCGTTTTCAGTAGCACAATGCATTAAAGTAAGGCATTTTTTTCCTCATAGTAATACGGCTTCAGGACATGATTTAGATGGAAAATTTAAGTAAGATTAATGCAATTTATTATCCGACAGGATATCCCTACAAGCCACACTATTTGGCTGAATTTTAGATTCCCAATCTAATATTTCAGATGAGATTTCCAGATGGGTGTCTTATTCCTCTATTAGTTTAGTCAGGGTGATGGAGAGTTTGTAAAACAGGAGAGGTTAAACTAGTTTTAACACTTGATTAATCATTGAAATTACATTGTTACTGCTTGAGTCCACTGGATGTTGTTTATTAAGGGGGCCTCCCTAAGACCCAAAGCCAACACAAACTACAGGCGCTTTTCCAACTTGGCTAATTTATTTGATGACTTCTTCAAAGGGATTTTTTTTTTTTAAAGTAAATTTATGGTTACATTGAAAAGCTGCTCAAAGCTTTCGGTTTGCTTTTCAAAATACTAAAGTGTGGGATTATAACACTGAAAAGAAAATAGGTGTGGGCACACTACACATACCACACAGAGACACACATAGAAGCACACACATACACACACACAAGGACACACAAATACACACAAGCACACACAGATACACACAAACACAGACACACTCAGACACATAACACACACAGACACACAGATGCCTATACACACACAGACACATAGAGACACATACCCACAGATACACAGACACTGATACACACAGAGACACATGCACAGACACATACATACACAGACACATAGATGCAAGAACACACACAGACACACAGACACGCACAGACACATATACACACAGACACACAGACACTGATACACACACAGACATATACACTTACATACACAGACACATAGATTCCAGTACACACACAGATACAGACACACACAAACACACACAGACACACAAAACCCCCTAAATTCTAATTTCCTGAAACAATATTGAGAAGGTAAATCTTTAAACACAAAATGTATGAATAATTGTCAGAGCCATTGTTACTTCCTCCCAGAGACAGCATGAAACCTTCCAAGGTGACAAACCAGACGTATATACTCTGCCATTTTATAAACCACTGGCCAGCAAACCAAGGGGGAGCTAATGCCAGTGTGCCTAGTAAAGCTGTATGGAGAGAAGTATGCGCTGGGGAAAAGGCACAAATAAGCGCATGCGTACAGGAGGAATGCTGGGTGCAGACACTGGACAAAGCTCCAAACCAGAGCTTCTTCTGTGGATATGAAAATTTCCTGAAGTCTGGGCTTGGTAAATTGATTACAATCTCTTCTCAGAGACCTATCAGGAGCAAACGAGTGAGTTGCAGACATAAATATGAATTCCAGAGCCCAACTCATAAATGAATTCCTAAATGCTGACCGAGCCAGAACGGAGCATTGGAAAACCACTTGGCAGGAACCATTAGTTTCAAAATGAGATGAACTGCTCTATTTAGCCCTCATTGAAAACTTTACAGAAACGCCAGATTTCCATAAACACAGGTTTCCTTGAGTTTCCAGGGCTTTGATTAACTGGTGGACAAGAGCTTCACAAACACAGATTTTTTTGTGTTATATTCAGCCTGGATGGGTTTGGGATCTGGAAACGAACACAGAGTAGTCCCCTGCCTTTCTGGGATGTTAACTCTTCCCTGACTCCCAGAAGGCAGGCTCCTTTTGTTATAGGGAGTTTGGAGAATTAAGAATTAGTCTAGGGTTTAAAAACGTGGTTATAGATCATATTCCTGTCAGCTGTGTCATCATCTGTTAAGCTTTTTATGACTGATTGACAGCCCGCTGCTTTATGGTTTGGCTCTAATGCCCCAAAGGAATGAGAGAATTAAAAAATACACTTCTGTCTTTACTGAGAAAGTCATAAAGTTGTGGCTTCGGCTAAGTAAAGAGATTGCTTGCAAGACATATTTTCGTTTTTAAATGTGTTTTCATTTTTCTTCTTTCTGCCATATTCCTCCATTGATCCTGGCACACCAGTCTCCAAAGTCTGTGCAGCTTAGATGCTCAGCATCGAAAGTTCTGCCCCAGCCTCCCCTCCTCCTCTTCCTCTTCTCCTTTCCATCCTCCTCCTTTTCTTCTTCTTCCTCCTTTTCTGGCTTCCAAGTTCAAGTCAATAAAAAAACAAAATAAATTTGAAGAGTAAAGAGCCAGTTTTCTGAGTTCTGAAAAGCTGTTTCCTTCCAAGCAAGTGAGCTTGTAGGCCAGGAATGGCGTGAGTTATGACATGGATTTTGTGGCCTCTGTAAGCATCTTCCACGGTTTGTTCTGTGCTTGATACTTTTCCACGGGACATTAAATGACAGAGATTATGCAAGAGGAGAAGATGAGTTAAGCTGGCTGCTGTTTTCCTTAGAGCGGTTGAAGCTTTCAGTGGGAGGGCCAAGAGGAATGAGGAAGCCAGGCACAGCATAGCATGGAGTTCTGACAGTGCCCAAGCAAGCTGGTGTGCCGTGGAGAAACCTGGGTCAGTAGGAGTGCTGGCTGCACAACACTGGGGCCTGAGTTCAAGTTCCTTGGACCCACATGGGAAGCTGACTGTGGTCCCATTTGCTCCTGTAACTTCAACACCAAGGAGGGGGATGGAGACAGAATACATGGATTCACTGGCTGACATTTTAGGCCTGTGTTCAGTGAGACAGATCTGTCTCAAGGGGATAAGGTGGGAGGTGATAGAGAAAGACCCTTGACAACATCTGCTGTTCCTTCTGTACAACTACACAAACATTAGTTCTCTCTCTCTCTCTCTCTCTCTCTCTCTCTCTCTCTCTCTCTCTCTTTCTCTCCCTCTTCCCCTTCCTCTCCCCTCCCCTTCCCTCTCTTTCTCTCTCTCACACACATTCTCACACATACACACACTCTCACACACATAACACACACAGAGGAAAGGAGGGGGAAGGAAGTTATCAACACATTTGACTTCAGTTTTAATTTATTTCTGGATAGTAGAAACCCATATCCTTGTCTGAATGAACTGGATCTTACCAGCGAGTTCTCTAAAAATGTCAGCTCTGGTTACAGGAGTGACATAAAAGCCATCTTCAGTCAGGTAAGATATCAGTTCTCCTCTAGAGTACTGGCAGCAAGAGCATCCCCAGTGTTGGGAAGAGCTGGGTTTGGTCCAGAAAGGGCAAGTGAGCAGCAACTGAGCAGCGCTCCCTAGAGCTGAGTTCTCAAGTAGAGCGGTGTGGAGACTTCACTCTAGATTTGTCCTGATGATGCCATACATTCAGTGTTTGATTCAGACCCTCCATGCAGCATCCTGCTAAGAGACTGAGAAAGGAACTGCCCGCCTCCTGTCCAAATCCTCCCCCTCCTCCCTCCTGACCGCTCCCCCTCCCTCCAGCCCCCCTCCCCCCTTCCCCCATCCTCTTTTTCTTCAGTCTTTAGGGACTGACTGGGAGGTTGATCAGAGTCAAACCATCCAAGTGACTCAGTGCTTCTTTTGCACTCCCAATCTTTTTTAGTTCTCTTTTATGAGTCAGTGGTGAGAGATGCATTTCAAAGGCAAACATAAGATCAGGCAAGCTCTCAGAAACAGGCTCTAACCTAGAGAATCTAGTATCAGTTGCATGCTTATAAGGGGTTTCTATGCAGCTATGCAGCGAGGCATGCAGAGGCAGAGCTGAACAGCAGTAGCTCCTCTTGGGCTAACTGCCCTGTGGGATAGTGGAGACGCACCCTTGCAGACTTCTACCGTCACTGTCTGAGCACCCTGAGAAATCACATTTCTTCCTTTGAGTGGGGACAGGATTCCTGGAATGGAGAGTTTTCTGGAAGGACAGAAAAGCACACTGATTGGATAAAAGCAGGCTGAGCTGAAAGAAGGTGGCAGATCCCTCAGTGGTGAGCCTGGAATTGCATGTTGTCATGGTCACTGTTCTCTGGCTATGAAGAGACACCGACACTGTGACCAAGGCAACTTATAAAGAAAGCATGTAATTGGGGTTTGCTTACAGTGTCAGAGGATGAGGCCATGACCTTTAGGCTTCATCACAGGTCCTCTGTGCTGCAAACAGACCCTGCTGCATGCTACTGCCTGCCTGCCGGCTGTGAGCTGACATGTGCCTGCTGTTCTGCTGTAAGGTGTTTCTGTCAGGTACTGTGGTCACAGAGACACAATAATACAGAGCGCTAGGGTAGAAACATGCAAGAAGCAGGACGGTATACCTCTGCCTTCATTCTCCAGTGTCCCATGGAATCCCGCCAGCTCTCACTTCGTTTCAAGCTACAGAGATGTGAAACATTCAGTTAAACTAGACTTGTGTCTATCTTCCTTTGAATACAAAAGGCTAAGGTTAAAGGTGATGTTAAGAGTCCCTTAAAAAACAGTCTCTTCAGTCACTGTAGAGTCCACCAAATACAAATTAATTTAACAATATTAAAATGGAACCAACATATAATGTTTGTACATCCTCAGTACAATGAACTGTAGTGCTTTCTTTTATGTGCACATTGCCTAGTTATCTAGTCATACAGATTACATATATTCACACACATACTCTCTCTTTCTCTCTCTCTCTCACACACACACACATACACACGTTCAGATTCACTATCAATCAGAGAAATTTAAACCAAAGATATAATGACATGTCATGTAACTCCAGTTAGGAGGATATTACCACATGTGTGCATGTTTGCACACACACACACACACACACACACACACACACACAAAGACAACAACAACAACTAACAAAACAAAGGTAGAAGGTAATGTGAAGAAAATAGAATTCTTGTACACTACTGATAGAAGCATAACTAATATAGTTAATGTGGATAGGAATGTGGAAGTAACACACACACACACACACACACACACACACACACACACACACACCCTTATGGAACACTCACACAATCTGGCAATCCTGTTCCTTGGTGTATATGTGAAGAAATTGAGATAAGAATGTTGGGAGTCCACATTACTTTCACCCTATTGTTTTTAGATTTGACCTATTTACTTTGTCATAGTCCCAGTTCCTCTAACATCTTCAGTTTCCTATTCCAAAGCACATCTCACAGAGCTTTTGGTAACATTTCTCTCTTTGATCCACAGCCCTGCAGAAATTGTTTTGAAGATACAATTGTTTCTATTATCCAGCCCACCTATTTGTTACTTAGTGGAGTTGAAAGTTGTGACACTCAAATAGCTACTAACTTAATTATGTTTTCACAAATAGGTTTTGTTTTTGCTTTTTAAAAAATAGCACTGCAGATGTGATGCAAGAAGGCCAAAGTATATCAAGCTGGTAGCAGGATTTGTCATCATCTACTTGGGGCTGCATTTCCAGGCATGTAAAATGCTAGAGTTAATGGGCCATAGAGATAGCCATCAAAGTTACAGAATATCTCTGAGGTTGGGCATATGTGTGGCAGCACCAGAGTTCCTGCAGAGAGCTCCTGAGTGAGCTATATGTGTAACTGTGAAAGTGAGGTCTAAGGATCAACAGAGTCCCCAGAACAAAAGAGGAGCCAAAAATACGAGGCACACATCAAGTAAAGTTGTAGTTACTGAATGGAGGCAGCTAGAGGTCACATGTGTGCAATGCAAGCTGGAGGGACAGGGCTCTCTAATTCCTATTGGACCCAGATAAGGCCATTGATACCTCTAGATGCTGTGCATGGAGCTTCAGGATTTGGTCTTTTCCCTGTTGACTTTGGGCCTTACTTAGTTCTAGTCTTTCCTTGATAAGGCTCCATTATTTCTTTTAGGGATGAGAATGTGTATTCTGTGGTATTGAATATGGAGGTAGATGACTTGGTATCTTGGTTTTTGTTTTTTAAAGTTTATCAGGGCTCACAGCAAAAGGTTTGTCTTGAGGGATTTAGGACTTTTTACAGTTTTAAGATGGTTATAAAAATTTTGGAAATTGGACTAAATGCATTTTGTATTATGAGATATTCATGAGCATTTGGAAGCTAGGTATTAAATGGTATGTTTAAAAGTAACATGTTTGACAAGAGAAGTTCCTATAATGGCTGATTTATTTATTTATTTATTTCCCATTTTTTTATTAGATATTTTCTTTATTTGCATTTCAAATGCTATCCTGAAAGTTCCCTATACCCTCCACCCACCCTGCTCCCCTACCCACCCTCTCCCACTTCTTGGCCCTGTACTGGGTCATATAAAGTTTGCAAGACCAAGGGACCTCTCTTCCCAATGATGGCCGACTAGGCCATCTTTTGTTACATATGCAGCTAGAGACACGAGCTCAGGGGTTACTGGTTAGTTCATATTGTTGTTCCACCTATAGGGTTACATCCCCCTTCAGCTCCTTGGGTACTTTCTCTAGCTCCTCCACTGGGGGCCCTGTGTTCCATCCAATAGCTGACTGTGAGCATCCACTTCTGAGTTTGCCAGGCACTGGCATAGCCTCACAAGAGGCCTCTATATCAGGGTCCCTTCAGCAGAATCTTGCTGGCATGTACATTAGTATCTGGGTTTGGTGGCTGATGATGGGATGGATCACCAGATGGGGTAGTCTCTGGATAGTCCATCCTTTCATCTTAGCTCTAAATTTTGTCTCTGTATCTATATCCTTTCATGTTTTTTTTTTTTTTTTTTTATTGTCAACTTGACTGGATTTGGGATCACCTATGAGACAGTTTTCTGTAAAGGTTAAACAGAGTGGGGACAACAACCCTGAATGCTGCTATTGTCACATGGGCTGGGATCTTGGACTGATCAAAAAGGGAAAAAGGAGAAAGCCAGCTGGGTGTGACCATTGGTGTCTGCTGCCAGACTCTGGGCGCAGTGTAGACACCATTGCCAAGTGCCTTCCACAGTGGATTTTATCCTCTAAAACTAAATTAACTCTCCTTTCCTAGAGTTGCTGGGTCAGATATTTTGTTTCATCACATGAAAAAAAAACTAATATACCTAACCCATGTTCTTCTGATATAGGGTAAATGCCATTTCCTGGAGTTTTATATGAATGTAGGCATAGGATACATTGTCTTTGAAAACTATCTTTGTTTAACTCATAGAGCTGTTTTGACGTTTATCTGTGTTGTATATATTGGTTGTTAGTTTTCTTGTGTTGTTGAGTTGTATTCCATTATATGAACTGTATAAGAATTTATTTACCTATTCATATCTTAATTTAGTTCCACATTTTTATATTATATATAAGGCTTCTATAAGAATTCACATGCAAAAGTTTGTGTGAGCACACACTCATGCAACATTGAACACAAGGATATTCTCTGTAAACATCACTGGGTACATATTAAAGTGGCTGTGCTGTCACTGGCCAACAATCTTATTGCTATTGTTGTGTATGTGATCTGCTGTGAATGGAAACACTATTTAATGCACAATTGTGTGGTTTTATTTCTCTTAGATAAATTAGTGGTATGTCTGCTATTATAAATAAATGTGTAAATAAATGCTGTTAAAACAGTTGTATAATTTTACATCTCCTACATCCTCAGTGTGGGAAGATCTCAGTTCTTTCATACCTGTGCTAAATATTTGCTATTGTGAATACAAAAGCATTTGCTGTTTCAGTGGTATGTGCTGTGGTCTTTAGAGAGCATACACATACATATACACATATGTATATGTATATACATACATACATACATATATAGGTATATATACTAAGCATATATATATGTATGTATGTAAATATATATATATATATATATATATATATATATATATATATATATATACTTATTTACCCTCTGTTTTAGTTACTTTTCTGTAACAGTGATAAAACACCATGACTAGAAGCAACTCACAGGACTTTATTTGGGGTTACAGTTCTAGAGTGAGAAGAGTCCAGTATGGTGGGATGCGTGCCAGCTAAGCAGGCATAGCTGCAAGAATAAGAAGCTGAGAAATCACACCTTCAAGTGCAAGAATGATGCAGAGAGAGTAAACTGGCATCAACAGTTTTCTGTACAATGAAAAAAAAAAAGAGCAGTGTGAGGAGACAGCCTACAGAGCAGGAGCAAGTTCTTTGCCCGCTGTGCCTACCACAGGGGGTTAACACTTAGAAGCAACAGAGCACTCCAAAAACTGAGTACTAAAACATACCGGTTCAGTCAGCAACGGGTGTACTGAATTGAATGGACAGTTCTCAAGGACAGAAATAGAAGTGACCGATTACTATTTGAAAAAGTATCCAACATCCTTAGCCACCAGGAAAATGCAAATTATAACTGTCTTGAGAGCCTGTCTCACCCCAGGTAGAATATCTAACACTGAAATCAAATGCTGACAAGGATATGATGAGAGGAATCCATATAAATGGGAGGAATGTAAATGGATATAAAGCCACTGGGAACATCATCAATATGAAGTTTCCTCCAAAATCTGAAAAATAGAACAGTCATATACTCCGTCTATACCACTCCTGAATGTTTACCCAAAGGATTCTGGATCAGAATTCTGCAGAAAGATTTGCATATCCCAGTTCATTGACACAGGATTTGCAGTAACTAACTGTGAATGGTTAATGCTGTTTGACAGCTTGACAGGCTCTAGAATCATCTAGGAGACAAGCCTTTGTCATGTCCGTGAGGGAGCGTTGTGATTGGCTGGAGATGGGGAGACCCACCCTGAATTTAGGTGGTTGTGTGCCGGGGAGGAGTCTAAGACAGAAGGAAAAGGAGAAAGTCAGGTGATGCCAGCATTCATCTCATTCCACTTTCTGATTATAGATGCCCTAGGACCTACCGTGGGATGAGCTGCGTCACAGCCCTCCTGTCATGCCACCTCCACCATGGACTGTAAGTCAGACTATGAGCCAGGAATAAACTCTGTCTTCTCTAAGTTACCGTTCTTGGGTGCCTTGTCATAGCAATGAGGAAAGTGACGGAGAGACCAAGATCTGGAACTAGCCTAGATGTCTTTTAAAAGAAGAACAGGTAAACAAATATGGTGCGTAAATACATAATGGAGGTTGATGCAGCTGTAAAAAAACATAAAATTATGACATTTCAGGAAAATGGATGGGACTGGAGATCATTGTGCTAAGTGAAGTGAGCCAACTCAGACTAACTTATGTTTCTCTTATATACAGACTTGAGATATGTATGTGTATGTGTGTGCATGTATGTGCAGACATATGCATATATAGGTACACACATATAGAGAGGAAGATCTCTAATGGAAAGGAGAAGAGAGAAGCTAAGAGCTTACATGCCTCGTGAAAGCAGAAGGCATGGTTACTGGGGAGTGGCCTATCAAGATGGAAAGAGAGGGAATGAGGAAGGGTAGGAGAAGGGTAAATAACAGAGTTTAATCATATATATATATATATATATATATATATATATATATATATATATATATATATATAATCACAATGACACCATATTTGTATGGTGACCAAAATGTTAATACAAGTATAAATAAATGTCTCTTAAATACTTTTTAAAGTTATTTTTCCCAAAAGTACTTCTTTGAATTTTCATCTTCTGGCAGTTTAAAGTTTAGAAATGTTAGAGCTAGGGGTTTTGATCTGTAGGATCTTAGCATTCAGGACTGTGGAATGGGAGCTTATGGCCCAATCTCTTTTAAAGTATATTCTTGCACTATCCTATGTAAGTGTTGCCTGTGATCTTCATAAGTATTTCATGAAACTTCCCTTTTATGGTCCACTCTGCTTTCTTCCATTGTCTTACACACTTGGAGCTTAGTTACAGAAGTCTTGATGGTTTTATACAGTGACCTAATTATATGTGTCCTTCTTTGATCAGTTGTCACTGATTGGTTCAGTCTTTTACCCAAGTGCATTCTGGGCAATTTTGTATAAGATTCTGGCTTTTGGATACTATAACTTCATACTTTAAATATTCCATTAATTATTTCTGAATTTTGTACTGGGTTGTACTTGTTAGTTGAAACTAACCTAATATTTCAGCATCCTGATTAGAAGTTTTTGGGGGGTGTATCCAGGGCAGATTTTGATCTGTGGTTCACATGAGCTAGCTCCTAAGCCAATAGTCTTTTGAAGATTCTATTTATTGACTCCTGGGTTGTGAGGTCTCTGCTTTGAGAGAATGGCCTGTTCTTGCCCCTGTTTCTGGCTTTGGGATCACTCATTCTGCCTGCTACTTCTTTCCTTGGCCCCGGCAGTTTCTTCATAAGTTCTTGCTGACTAGTCCTCCGCGGACATCCAAGGGGCTATGGACCTGTAGGAGAGTTCCCTCTTGTCCTCTTCTTTCTTTGGGTCCCTCTTCTGTGAATTCTAGGTGGTCAGACACCTTGAACTTTGTTTGGCTCCTCCTTGCTTGGCCGCTTTTGTGGAAAGTGCCCTGAGAGTGATATGGAGCACACACAGGGTCTGCCTGGCTTGATTTCCTTCCCCATGAGTCTCCTGCTCTGCTGTGTGCTGTCTGGCAGCCGCCATTTTATCTCTTCTCTTTTCTCACCGTCTAGATCAGTCAACCATCTCTGTTACTCTGTCATGCCAGAATTGGAAGTCAACAGTCGTATCCTTACTATCACATCAGCCACAATACGCGCTACTCCATAACCTGTTTCTTCCTGTATTGATTACACATCTTTATTGATATCATGCTCTGTTCTAGGCCCTGTATTAGTTACTAAAGTTCCCAAATTTTCTTACTCGCCCCCAGCAGCTGAATGACAGGGAATGTGGAAAATGTATGTGTATATAATTACAAAAACCAAGCTCTACCAAGCTTCTTAATGGTGACCAGCTCTCCCCGTGTGCCTGCCTCTCGGCAATGTGACTTTGCCACTTCTCTCCCTGCCTTCATCTGGACTAGGCAGCTGAGATGGAAATGATATCCTGTGTGTTGTGTAGCACGAGTCTCAAGAGACTCTGTGCCTTCCACTTTCACCCTCTTGGAATGTTGTTCTGAGACCTCCACGTAAGGACAGCAGGGTAGCTCGACACAGGACTTAAGGTCACAGAAAAGAGAACCGAGTTCCCTATCTACTGTCCTCAGCAGTGACTAGCCTAACTGACTCTCTAGCTGACCGAGGTATGGGGATAGTCCGGGAAAAGCCCTCCAGGGGCATCATGCTCAATCCAGGCTGTTGTAAAACAGAACAAATCCGCTTCCTTAAGACCCTGAGTTTTCAAAAGTCGGAGAGTAACAAACACCAGACCACATTCTCTGAAAATTTCTATGTTAGCTCTACTCACAGGGATGGCTGCTGTCTGTGATGTTTGGGACATTTGCTTTTCAGATCGTCCACATCGTCATGTTGCTTTGCCTGACTCATGACCTGTAATCTAGCTGATCTCTCATTGATTAAACCAAAGTCTCTTTAGGGCTGAGACCTTTCTCTTAGTTGTAGTTCCAATGGTAGGAGTGCTACTTAAAAATGTATTTGACACTGACATCCATTTTATTTTATTGCTATTTAAACATTCCCCTTTTCTCTGTCTCTGTCTCTGTCTCTCTCTGTATGTGTGTTCCTGTATGTTAATGTCTTATGAATGTGGCCCGTATCATGTTGCATGTGTTGCAGAGTTGTCAGAGGACAACTTTGGACGTTGACTCAAATTTTAAAATTCATATTTTGATCAGCTTATGAACTATCCCGGGTACTTTCAATTCAGCAGAGCCTGGGAATACAGGGATCTTATAAAGTGCTTTTGGAAACATTATTATTAGTAAAATCGCTACCAGCATCATTTAAATGACCACAGTAATCATGTGGGGGGAATTCAGCATTATCCTTATTTTGTAGTTACTGAGGCGCAAAGATATAGAATCCTTGTTCAAATACTCAAGTTCCTGAGAGGGAGCTGGGATGCAAGCTCAGCTCTCTCACCTCTCAGAACAGAGCATTTGCAGTAGTGTTTGAGAAGCAGGCAGGTGATCTGACTCCAGGCGGTGACTCCAGGTGACTCCAGGCGGTCTGAGGAGTGGAGCCTGGAAGCCAACTGGAGGACAGACTCCACAGGATTCCTTCCTTTCAGTCTTGGAGGGAAATATGATATTTTGGCTATCAGTGAGCACAGGGCATTGGGTCTGCAGATGTGAGAAGACACCGTGCCCAGATAACCAGACCCCTGTCACTCATCCTAGCCTTCTCCAAGAGGAGTGGAGTTAGTCCTCGGTTCCCTGCTTCTGACCGTTTGACCCCTTTTCTTACTGGGCCCCATGGCTCATCTCGGTGCAATAGGTCACCCAGTAGATTTCTCTCCAGGGAGATCATTTTGGGTGAAAAAGAAAAATGGGTGGAAAATGGGCTATTTTTGACCCAGTGTCTTGGATGATCTTGATCCAATCCTATTACGAGTGTGAAGTTCCTAGGATCTTCTGGGAAAAAAAGCAATTTGGATCAGCTCTGTGGTCATTAGAAGGACATAATATTAAAATGACAGGAAAATATATAGTCTTTTCTCCTTAGGGTTTTGTTTTTAGAAAGGACTCTGTGTCTTTTATGGCTCATGTGGAAACAAATCTGTGAGAACAATAGATAAGCACTGTGGAAGCGGGCCACATGTTTCCAAAGTGAGAAACTTTCTTGAGTGACTGCTCAGTAAAATTTAATTAATGACACCATTCAATTAATGACAGTGATAATGTTAATAACTTTAGCAATAAATAACACATCTTCACATAAAACTTGGTGCCAAGGGTTTGTGAAATCTCAGGTTTAGGAGTAAAATATGCATTTATGAAGATACATTGACACATTTATATGTGTGTGTATTTATGATTTTGCTCACAGAATTTGCAATTCAGTGAAAAGAGACACACTTAAAACCAGTAAGAGAAAATTTCAAAATTTGAGGAGAATAAAAAAGTAAGAACTATGGGGTAGGGTTTTTAAAAAATCCACACATTCTTGTGCACTAGGTTCCAAAATAGGCTTCCCCAAGGAAGTAATATTTTGTACTTGAAGCCGTTAAACCTTGAAGATTATAGAAAGAAGACCTGCTGGAGTTGGTGGGAAATATAAGAAAAGTAAGAGATATGGACTACAGCAAAGTTCTAATATGGCTCTATTAATATGACTTTGCTCATTTTCTGCTTTCCTTTCTATTGCTTTGATAAAACACTCTGAGGAAACACAACTTAAGAGAGGAGAGATTTGGTTCAGATACAGGTCACAGTCCCTTGTTGAAGGTAGTCAAGGAAGGAACTCAAACATGAACTTCCATCAGAAGCAAGCTTGCTGGTTTTCTCCCAAATTCTTATATAGCCCTGAACTACCTTCTCAGGGAATGGAACCACCCACAGTGGGCTGTGGCCTCTTATAGTAATTGGCAATTAAGACAAATCCCCACAGAAATGCCTACAGACCAACCTGATGTAGGGAATTCCTCAGTTGAGGCTATCTTTCTCAGATGACTCTAGGCCGTATCAAGGTAACAGTTAAAATTAACTAGGGCAAGCTCTCAAAAGGATTCTGTCCCCAAAAGTAGTTACAAGAAGTGAGGTCGCCATCACCTTTCTTCTCACTTGGGCCTATGCAAAACCCAACTAGCAGTGGATCCTCTTCTTATATCCCCATGTAAGCTGGGACTTCACAGCCTAGACCTAGATCTGTTTAAGACAATGTGTGAAAGGCACAGTCATTGGTTACGAGCTTCTGCCATTGCCCCAACTTAACCTTTGACGACACGAGACTGCGCTGTACACATCTCTAATGGCGATAGTCCAGCATTCCTATTTTCTGTGAAATAAACCTCGTTTCTCAAACATTTAAAAATCTGTCCTCCAGGAAACATTTCATGAAACACCAGAGAGCATAGAGGCAGACTGGACTGGCCCAGACCCACAGACCACAAATTGGGCTGGTTCTGTAATGCGTCACTAACCTCCAGGGCCCAGAGACTATTGCAAACCACTCTCCGAAAACCTAATAATTATCAGTTGTGCAAAAAGTGTCACCATTTTTCTGGCAGAGTTCTGCTCTCTTCGGCATGGGAGTGGAGGATTGGCGGGCAGGGGGTGGGGCGCAGTGGCAGCCTGCAGTGACTCTTAGTGGGAACTGGCTGAGCATGTAATTATATCATGAGTCAAGCACTCCCCTGGGATGTAAGATGACCAGAGGAAAATGAAATAACATTATATCCCACATGAATAAAGGCAGTGGTGGGGTAAGCTGACTCCCGAGAAAGAAAACTGGGGCGAAGACATTTCCCAGCAATTAAGCGTCTTCTGACATGTCCCCGTGTCCCCTCTCTTAAAATGAAGGGATTATGTGGGCACAATTTATGTCTTTCCTTTAAGCTTGGAGGAACAAGTGACCAGAGATGACAAGCCACATGGATAGATGACCTCCACAGCAAACAAAAAGCCTTTGAGCTGGAGAAACTTGCCTTGCTGTGTTCCAACAGAGCTCTGTTTGTTCAGGAAGAAATTAGACTGACAAATGTTGTGGTGGGAGCTAAAAAATATTTTTTTCCTGGCTAAACCACTTCCAAAGGTATATTTTTATGTACCCAGGAATAGCAGCCTGTTTGTCTTGCTTCGGCTCTTTCTCATTTCTTTTTTGACCAATGGCTGAAGAATTAGGCTCTTTTGCACTGGGCTAATGATGGAGTGGCTGAATAGGCTCCTATGCAGGGCCTGTGTCTCCCCCACCTTCCCAGTGATAACATTATCCAGGGGGCTTTTGATCAAGCTCACCAGAGCAAAGCAGTTACAGGCACCCCCAGAAAGGTTATGGGTGTAGAGGCATTAACAAGAAGACTGACACCTCTGCACTGTTTCCTAAAACAAGTTATTCAATCGAATTTAGTTATGTAGGGAGACATCTTGTTATATAACTCAAGCTAGCCTAGAACTTATTATGCAGCCCAGGGCGGCCATCCCGACTCAGCCTCCTATACATTGCTTTTACAGATGTGTGCTCCAGTGCCTAAATGACAAGATAGGGTTGTTTCAGACAGAAAGAGTGTGCGACCGATACAAAGCAGCGAAGAATAAATACATTTTGCTGTGCCTCTTCCCTCAGGCTCTGGCAATATTTCTAAAGGAAATGCAGAGTCTGGGGATAAGGAACTGTGAGTCAAGGAGAGAAGCAAAGCAGCAAAGTGGCCCGCCACATAATTTGTAAAAGGTAAATACTTTTGGTTCGGTTTTGATGTGTCCAGTGTTCAATGTGGACACAGATTCACCTGAAGCAGGCAATAAAATATTGAAGTAAAAAGAGGAGAATTATTTGAAGATGACTGAAGTTTGGCTTTATATTCAATCCTGCTGAGAGGGTAAGATGAAGAGGGAGCACTCCTACCCTGCCTCACCCTCAGAAGTAAGGGTGAAGGGTACTTGACATTACTGTTGCTCACTTCTTAACCCTCCTGAGATGTTTCTAACTAAGCCACTGTAACATGCCCACCTTCATGATTCCTACATGCATAGTTACTATGCGGTAGACCGGAACACAGTGCAGAGTAAAAGCAAAGGACTCACTAGATAGATAGGTAGGTAGATGGATAGATAGATAGGTAGATAGATAGATAGATAGATAGATAGATAGATAGATAGATAGATAGATAGATGGATGGATGGATGGATGGATGGATGGATGGATGGATAGATAGGTAGTGCAGTTAACCGGATAATGAACACATAGGCTATAGGTTACGTATCCATTACCCAGAATGCTTGTGGTCAGAAGTGTTTTGGATTTGGAGATGAGTATTTGCTGCACCCAATGTGGTATCTCGGGTGGGAGCCAAGTTGAGCTATGAAATGCATCTATGTTTCATCTATACCTGAAGGCGGTTAGTACTGTATTTTTAGTTTACCTGCATTGTGTTTGGGACCCATCTCATGATATAAACTGTGGAATTTTCAATTTGTGATAGCACGTTGGGCCCGCCAATGTTTTAGATTTTGGAACATCTCAGCTTAAATGTGTTCAAACGATTCCTTTAAAAATTACATCATTTACTTGTTATTATTGTGTGGTGTTTGGTGTGTGATGTGATGTGTGTGTGTGTGTGTGTGTGTGTGTGTGTGCGCGCGCGCACGTGCGCACGCAACTACAGGCTTGTGCATGCCATATTGTGTGAACAGAGGCCAGGGTACAACTCTCAGGAGTTGGTGTGGCCTTTCCACAATGTGAATTCTAGAGATGGCACTAAGGTGGCCAGTCTTGGTGGGGTGAGTATTTTTATACACTGAGCCATCTCCTCAGCTTTCCTATTTTTTAATGAAAACATTCCAGTAAGATGAGTAACGTGTGTGCTCTCTTGACATTTGTCCCAACTCACATCGAAAGATTCCCAGTGCTGTTGGGATTTACAGTGTCCCATCATCTACCCCTATCTCTTTATGGCCATGGTGATTTTATTTTATTTTATTTTACTCTTTTAGATTTATTTGTTTTATATAAATGAGTATACTATTGCTGTTTTCAGACACATGGGAAGAGGGCATCAGATCCTATTACAGACGGTTGTGAGCCACCATGTGGTTGCTGGGAATTAAACCCAAAACCTCTGGAAGAGCAGTCAGTGCTCTTAACTGCAGAGCCATCTCTCCAGCCCTAGTGATTTTAACTGATAATTAGAAATTCAGTTCTTGAAATCTTGCAGGATTTTCTTGGTTTTCAAGGTTATTGAGCATGATTTATCCTAAGATAAGTATTTTTTCCTCCCTTGTACTTCAGGTTTCCAAAACAGATGCATTTAAGGTTGATTAATAAGTCTATTTAGCTTGGAAGTATTTTCACCATCTCCTATCCAGTTGTGAAATCAACAACTTGGTCTGATGTTGAGGCAGTGAGGCATGCTGACACTCTAAACCCCATGACTCAGAACGCGATGAGGTTTGGATAAAGCGTTCTCAAAGAGGCAAAATGAGGTTGTGAACATGACCCTTTCTAGATATGGCTGATTTCACATAAAGAAACAAGGAAAGACACAGATATACTCAGAGGGAAAAATCATATGGAGACACTGAGAGAGAAACTGATCATAGACAAGCTAAGAGGAAAAACTTCTAGAAGAAGCTGACTGTGCTGACATTAGCTCATTTGTCTAATTGCTTTAGCTCAGACTGTCTTATTAAAATACCATGTACCAAGTGATATATACAATAGGAACTTATTTCCCATGATTCCGCAGGCAGAGAAGTCTAAGGTCGAAGGCCCGACAGCTGTATCCTCCAATGAGGCCTCTCTTCCTGGAGTGCAGAAGCTGTCGCTCCTCCCACGGTCATGGCCAGTGGAGACAGCATCTCAAGCTCTTCTTACAAAGACCAATCTGCTCCCAAAGGTCCACTCTCAATTTCCCTCCAATTTACACATAATTTCCCAAAACCCTATCTCCAGAGCATGGCACTGTGCAGTATGGGCTCCACGTAGGACTTCATGGGGGAAATCTTCAGACCACGTGGTAGAGGATCAAATCGGTTTGGGCCACACCGTGGTCTTCAGAATAGTGAGCAGTGCATTTCTGTTGTCTAAGCCACCTTTGTGAGGCCACAGCTTGTCACCTGTTGCAGGTTAGAGTGAGGAGACACTTAGGGACAATGGCACCAGTAGGAAGAAGCCCGCGGCTCTAAGAGGACATGTAGGAAGTCTTTCTATTCTGTTTGTGCTAATATAAAAAAATGCCTAAGACTGAATAGTTTATGAAGAATAGAAATGTACATTCTCACAGTCCTGAAGGCCCAGAAGTCCATATTCAAGGTGCATGAGGCACTTACCAAGAGAATGACCCTGGTCATGAGGACTCTGTGACATTATCACTTTGTAAGAACCCACCTAATCAATATTAATTAGTTAATGAAAGCTTGTTTCTCCTGTATTAGTCAATATTATTGATTAATGATTAATAACATTGGTGATCAATATGTTCTGGAGGGGACTAACCCTGAAACAATGAGAGGATTTGAAGAAGTAGCCAGCTGTTGCATGGCAGCCTTTCACAGATGACCGGTGTCTTGACAAAGAAACACCACCTCCCACTCAAGTGTGTGAGATGAGTGGGACATGGTACCTGGGCTTTGGCTTTGCCCTTTCCCCTTTCCTTTGTCACTGAATATCAACCTTTTCAGGGGACCTCTCCATCTCCAAAACTTAACCCCCGTTCTAGTCTCCATTCTGTTGCTGTGATCAACGACTGACCAAAACCAAGGGTTCCTATCAGCTTATAAGCCACAGACCATCATGGAGGGGGTGATGGAGCAGGAGCTTGAAGCATTAACCTCACTAGCACATGCTTCAGTAACTTGTATAGACCAGGACCACCTTGCTAGAGACAGCACTGCCCATGGAGGGCTGGCCACTCTCATATTAATTAACTCCCAAGGCATATATGCTCACAGGCCAATCTGACTGAAACAATTCCTCAATAAAGAACTTGCTCTCATCTGACTCTAGTCTGGGTCAAACTGACAGTTAAAACTAGCTAGAACACCACAGGTCAGTTTTCCACTTGCCATAATTGTGACTGTTTCTATCTAAGACCAGAACAATCAGTCAGTCCTCTCCAACAGTACAAATTGGATTAAGTCACCTGGGGTATAATTTAGACACCGTCTCTCTTACCCAGGATCTTTTCAGAGCTCAGGGTTTTCTCCTCGAATACTATCTTTTAAACATTGTTGAAGCATTATTTATAGGATCTCTGCTAAACAGCTTTGGATGCTCTTGATTGAGGAGATGTGGTAGAGGATCAAATTAGTTTGGGTCACAAGGGAAAGTGTCTGTAAGAAAAATGAATGGGACTCAGAGGAATTGAGTATTGCAGAGAAACCAGATTTGACAGTGCATTCTTTCTTTTGCCAGTTGGATTTGGATTGTGTTATTATACACAAGTTCAAGGAATGGGCAAGCCAGTCTGGAGGAAAGAAGAAGTGACCAGAACCATTTCCAAAGCCATGAACCGAGCAATAGGAGAGACAGAGGGTGGGAGGGAGGAGCAATTTTCTTTGATGCAAAAGACATATTCTTGATATCTTTCCCCCATGCACATATTCCCAAGAATCTCATTGTTTCCTGTCCTAGAGGAGATGCAAAATTCTAGAGTTGACAAAAATAACTGTCTGTAGTCCCAGATCAGTTTTTCACCACTGACTAGTAATATTATTATATTTCATTTAACAAAGGGTAAAGGTTTCTTTCTTATTCATAGTTGTAAGATATATACCACATATACATATCTTATTTTCTTATAATTCTGTTTTATTTCTTTTTTTTAGTTTAGAAATAAGTGTCTAATATTTTATTTTCTTTCTATTTTTTAGTTCTTTGGGAATTTTGTGCATTTGTGCTGTGATCATATTTATCCCCAACACCTCCCAGATCCACCCCCCTTCCATACACACCAGACTTGGTGGTTTCTGTTTTTTAAATCCATCAAGGTCAATTTGTGTTGCCCATATACTCTTGGCTGTGTGGCTTTCCAGTAGATCATGACTGACTTACCAGAGGCTATGCTGTTAAACAAAAGTGACTTCCTCTTTCAAGGTAACGATTTCCAAAAGCTCCCAAGCTAGGGATGGAACTCATGTCCACCCCTCTTCTCCATACAGGGCGTGTCCGGCTTGAGCTTTCAAGGTATAACTGCTATGGGTTCATGTGTACATTGCCCCTATTCTATTCAGAAAATATTGTTTCTTGTAGTCTCCCAACTACCCCTGGCTCTTGTAGTTTTTATAAAGTCTCTTCTACAATGATCCTCAAGGCTTGGGAAGAAGGGTTGTGATACAGATATCTCACTTAGGGCTGAGTAGACTGCAGTTGCTTATTCTCAGTGCTTTGGCCAATTGTGGGTCTCTGTGTTAATCAATATTGACTGAAAATAGAAGCTTCTCTGACAAAAGAGAGAGAAATTAATGGATAGGTATAAAGAGAAATTATTAGTAGTTGGTTTAATACTTTGTTCATTTAGCTGAATAGTAATACAGCTCCTCTGGGCCTATGACTTGTCTAGGAATAGGCTCGTAGTCTGACCTACATGGTGCCTGGTTCGGCTTTCATCTTGTGGAGTAGACTTTAAATCCAATGAGAAGGTGCTTGATCACTCTAGTTCTGTTCATGCCACAATCCCACCAGTGGGGATGTCTTAGTGAGTCAGTGATTATTGTATCTTTCAGGAGTCACATCTGGGTAAGACATGATAGTCTTGTTCTTCAGTCGTGTGCATTCTATTTTAGATTACTTATGTATTACTCTAGGTAAGGCCTGACACTTCAGAGACATTTTATTTTTCTGTTTATAAGGTTGGGTAGCAAAGCTCGGAGACTTAACAAGCATACTGTTAGTTCATGATTCTGTGGGTGAGCAAATATGTCTTGATAAATGGATGGTATTGTCTATTAGGGTTAAGGTACTCTGGTTATCCCTGAATACATTTGTTGCTCTTCATAGAAGTCACCTTATCCTTTTGTGGAATAGCTATAGTCAATGAGATTTAAATTATTAACATGCCTGGCACTTGATATATATTATAATCTTGAACTTGAAAACCCACTTTTGTAGATAATTATTGTTCCAAATAGCATAGCTCTTAAGTGACAGAATGGACTCTCAAATTGCAGCCCATCTTCAGTACCACCCAAGGCTTGCCACTGTGCCCTGTCAACAGTCAAGGCCATACGGCATGCCCCCATTTTGCTGGTCCACAGCCTCTAAGAGGACCATATTTCCTGTACAGGAAATGGCATTTCTACATAGCATTTCTTGTTTTCTAAACTGAAGTTCCTTTGCTTTCCTGGCTCTTTATGCTTCTTTAGCTGCCAACAGTCACTATGCAGTCTGCCTCAGTTCTTGGTACCGGGTGTGCTGACCAAGGATTCAGTGGTGCAGTATACCTCTGGACAGAGAAGTGGTTAGATGTTCTCTGTTGCCCCCGTCCCCCAAAGTCAATCTGACCTTTGTCAATAAATCCAGAAGGAAGTGACAATCAAGTTGTCCATAGGAGTTTCCCATCAAACATAGGCATTTAGGAGGACATATGTCTAGGTGGTAAACAGATGAAGGATGTCCACAGTAAACCATTGCCTTTCAGAGTAGATAGCAATAGTTGACAAGGGGTATTTGGTACTTAGGTTTAAAGGCAAGGGTCGATGGGTTATAACATTATAACCCATGATATTATCAAGTTCCCAAAACACTTCAGTGAATTACTTTACATCCTCCTATGAATCTAAACCACAGTAAATTCTGTGTTCACACCTTTCTGTGTGAAGATGCATAATGGAAAGAAAATCACATTATTAAGATAAACAATAAACACTTGATACTGTGTATTAAAGAACTCATTATTATGTAAATTATAAGTGTGTTTGTCTTTCCCTGTGGAATTTGGAATTCTGAAGAATACACCATTATTTAGTTTTTTAGAGGATGCACCACGCTACCGTCTCGCCAACAAGAATGACGCGACACATCGTTAGGATCCTTCTGCAGTAAAGCTTTAATGCATCGTGAGAGGCAATGCATAAGCTACTCGAAAGTGGAGACCCCGAGGTGAAAAACCCTCTCCCTTATATAGGAAATGTTCTCCACCTACGACGTGTAGCTCCCTGGTTGGCTGCTCACTATCAGCCCAGATGACGCCACGGGACAGGCAGGGCGCAAGGGATGGAAATGTACCCGGCACATGCGCAGACTGCTTGTTTACTAGTTAGAACACCGGATGCCAGAGCCATCTTGCCATAGCGATTGTGAGGACGGCTCCCCACA
>NC_034594.1:156538716-156542156 GCF_900095145.1 Mus pahari | reverse complement strand
ATAGGAAATGTTCTCCGCCTAGGACGTGTAGCTCCCTGGTTGGCTGCTCACTATCAGCCCAGATGACGCCACGGGACAGGCAGGGCGCAAGGGATGGAAATGTACCCGGCACATGCGCAGACCGCTTGTTTACTAGTTAGAACACCGGATGCCAGCGCCATCTTGCCAGCGCCATCTTGCCATAGCGATTGTGAGGACGGCTCCCCACAAGAGGAATAAGACAAGAGCAATCAATCACTAAAGCAACTGAGGAACAGTGAGTGACCCCAGAGAATCCTGCTAACATTTTGGCTTTTATAGATACAGACTGACAAACACACCTCAGTTATGGAAGGACACCTCAGCTCATTAGTTCTTGAAGTTCTTTCTTGATGTACAACACAACAAGTGTTAGAGTCTGAAGCTGGTAACAAGTCTATGCTGTTGTTTTCTTCACGTTACAGAGAGTCAAGAGGTGACTGGGAGGGTGACATCCTGACTGACTGTTGAGTGAAACCTGAGTTCTAACAGCCTGCGGGGGAAGGCAGTAGGAGCTTGGTGTGAGCTCATGGGAGCTTGGTACTTACCTTGCAGCCATGGCAGTATACCTGTCAGCAACCACTCATGCAGGAAAGATTTATCTTGACTTATGGTTCCTGAGGCATTTCAGTTCACCATGGAGGAGAAAACATGGCATCTGGGCTTGCTCGGTCTGTGCTGGTGGGAACATATGGTAGACCTCCCACTGTCCACAGATGAGAAAGCAGAGAATGAATGCTAGAACTAAAGAGGAGAATAACCATCAACCCCTTCGCCCCCATCATGACTGACTTCTGTGGGCCAGGATCCACCTCCTAAAGGTTTCCTGACCTTCAAGCTACTTCTTCAGCCTAGGCACCACCATTGGAAACCTGAGCATGTGCGAGACAGCCAGATCAAAGCCAATTCCCCAACCTTGTCTAGAGGCCTGTTGGAGTCATCTTATTTCACATGGGGACGTCATCTTTCCAAGAGGCTTAAGCAGCTGTCTTATGTATGTGTGTCCATGACCCTGTGTGATAGTATGACTTGGTGTACAGCCATGACTTTACTGGCAGGTTAGCTGAATGAGTTTCACAGGCATTATGGGTTATGTTAACCAAGAATTTGGAGGGGCAAAAAGACAGTGGAGTAATTTTTTGATAATTCAAGTTCAGATTTTCTTCACCAGCTAATGGTTTTCAATAATAACTTAGGAAAGAGCCTCTTGGTTTATTTCTTTACCTTCTATGTACACTCTTTGGGGCAAGCAGAAAGGTCTCAAATGAAGCACACGCCAATACATACAGTATACACACAGCATACAGAAACCATCACACACAGAGACAGTATTTAGAAGTTATAAATATGCAGAAGGAAATGTGAGATCAGGGCAGAAGCCACCGTTTTCCTATTATCCAGTCTTCATATGATGGATGCCTGGTGTTAGCATGCTTCCTCTGTTAAACTAACACACCGTATCAAGTCCATTGGCTCCTACCAAAACCCAGGGTTTAGTCAACATTTCTGGTTTTCCCTAATTCTTTGCTTTGTCTCAGAATTCTACTAAAGCACCACTTCGCACAGTCGCTGTGTTTCCTTCACCCTCTTGGTGGTAAGTTTCTCAGATTTTTTGTCTGTCTGTTTTCAGCAATTCTGGCAGCTTTGAGGATCACTGGCTGTTCTGTGCTGTGCTCCTATATTTTTTCCCTGGTGTTTTTCCTTGTGATTAGACCAGGACTGTGGGTTCTTGGGAGGAAGACCTCAGAGGCAAAGTGCACTTTCTTCTTCACCCCACACAAAGCACACATTCATTCCCATGAACCCCCACAGTTGGGTTGGTGGTTCTAGGATGTGGAACACAGCATGGCTGTACTCTGCTCTCTGGAGGGAAGTCACGGTGTCTGACCCACTGGTCAGGAGTAGCTGTGATCATTTGGGATTCAGTGAGGGAGAGTGAGCTGACTTTTCTATTTACTCATTTATTCACTCATTAATTTAATCATCTATTTTGTCAGTATGGACAAATAAATAGATATTTTCTGCAGTGAGTAAGCTCCTTTATCCTCATGTGTTGACCACTATTAGAGTCCCTTCAGATGGGCTCCTTTGCTACTGGGATGCCTCCCATCAGTATATACATGAATACACACATGTATACATCTATGTGGTGTGTATGCATGTGCTATCACATGCATAACACTTTAAGTTTGTCTTGGCACTGCCTTACTTTCTGATACTAAAAAAAAGAACATGCTTCAGAACCATCTTGTCTAGTACATTTATTATACTAGCCCTCGAGTCAGCTGGGTTTGTTGATTGTTTTGATTCCTGGTGTCTACAGTCACAGAATGTTGTCAGAAAGTATGATCGTAATGTTCACTGCACTGGTCACCACTGGGATGTCTGTATCTAGGCCCTTCTCCACTAACGGAGCAAGCAATGTGGACATCCTGGCCCTGGCTTCCAAACATCACTGTCTGTATCAATATTAACCTAGCACATGCTCACACAGGAGCCTCTGGTACCAAGTAGATTCATTCCAGAGGCTCTCCTCATTTATGTGTTAAGTCCAGCTTCTGCAATGAGACACCTGATTCTTGCCATCTCTGTCTGTCTTTCTAATTGTCCATTTCCAGCTGTGCTCGCAGCGCGGTTGCCAGCCTACCCTCCCCTGGGAAACAGCTAACGACAGTGGAGCACAATGCCTGCATGTGCTTTCTCTTGCTTCTTAGGAAGTGACATCGTTTTTTGATGTTGCATGGACCAGCTCCATCCTCCTACCCCGGTGAGATATCAATTCTCCGCACACGGTCTGAGTTCCTACCTGGGATCTCCAACATTCCAAATCCCCCCCCCCCCTTTTAAGTTGCATTTAAATCTACCATCCATGCTGTGGACGTCACGAGTGATAGGAAGGAAATCATAATGCTGTTCTACAAGGACTTCCAAGAGTAAGCTGGCTTCTGTTCTCCACCATGTGGGGCTGCAATGTGAAGTCTCCCAGTGGATGCCGGTACCCCCACCTTGAGCTTCTAGGACCTCAGAGCACAGAGAGATGAGCTCTTGTTCTATGTCTGTTACCTAGCCTCTGAGATTCTGCTAGAGGGGCACAGGGCAGACGAAGACATGGCAAAACTGTGGTTTGCTTTGTAAGAAACGCTAACTCTTTTCCAAAAGTCACTCCAAACAGTGACTCCAGGTACCTCTTATCCTTGTGGCCATTGAAAATGTCAGGTATGGGACCTCAGACATTCCACTCTGTATGGTGATGTCTAATATCTGTTTTGACTCCCAATTCCCTAATGACAGATGGTGTTGAACATTTTACTTATGTTTCCTTCCTTCCCTCCTTCCTTCCTTCCTTCCTTCCTTCCTTCCTTCCTTCCTTCCTTCCTTCCTTCCTTCCTTCCTTCCTCCTGTTATCTTCGCATCTTTTGTGT
>NC_034594.1:156519953-156538516 GCF_900095145.1 Mus pahari | reverse complement strand
AAAAAACCAAAAACAAACAAACAAACAAAAACCAAAACCAAACACACCCTGTTTGTAGCTATGTATGCCACGGAGCGGTCAGAGGATGACTTTCAGAAGTTTATTCTCTCTTTAGACCAGCTGGGTCTGAGAGTGGAACCCACAGGTTGTCAGGCTCAGTGGCAAGCACCCTTATGTACTGAGCTGTCTTGTTGACCTCCACAGTTTTCTTTAAGAGCATTTTAAGGTCTTGGGAGATGGCTCATTTGGTAAAGCACGAGGACCTATATTCAATCCCCAATAACCACACAAAAACTCCAGGCGCAGGAGCATGCATCTGTTGTCTCAATAATGAAGAGGTGGAGAGCTTCAGGCTCACCGGAAAGACCCTCTCTCAGAAGGTCAGGTGGCCAGAGGGGTGTGATCAGTGTGTGACGCATTCTCCATGCAAGCCTGACAGCCTGAGTTCAGAGCCTTAGAACCAAAGCAGAAGCGGATCATAGTAGGAGATGTGTCTGTAGTCCATCCTCATGATCCCATAGAGAGGAGAGAGGCAGAGACAAAAGAATTCCTAGAAGTTCTAGGCTGGCTAGCCTGGCACACACATGAGCCTTGAGATCCTGTCTCAAACAAGGTGGAGGTAAGGACTGATACCCTAGATTGTTCTTTGACCTTCATACATGTGCAAAAACATACGTGTTCATGAGACAAGAAGGCTTACAAGGCAGAGCTGGACAAATAACCGCCTCCATAGGTAGGGTAGAGCTCTAATTAATGTTTTTACTTAGATGTTCAAATGTTCTGGGTATATTAGGCTGTGGCTACTTTAAATTCTCTGCCTCTATCAGAGCCACATGTATGCAGTTCTGGCTCTCCCTGGGGAGAATCTGGTCGGGTTGCTGAAGGTAAAAGTTATATAGGTGTCAGGAATCCCTGAGACTACAAACTCCCATGAGTCTCTGACATGTTCTCATAGATGTGAACACACACACACACACACACACACACACATACACACACACACCAAACCACAACTATAAAGGAATTTGAAAACAGTATTTTGGCATATTTGACAGGAATCCATTATTGGATGTGCTGTGGCCATTTTCCCCAAGCATAAAGCTAGCCTTTCCATTCCCTTAACACATATCTTTTGCAAGTCTTATTCTTTGAAAGTCCACTTTATCACGTTATTTTTTCACGGATCAGGCCCTCAGTGTTATATCCAAGTGAGAAAATTCCCTAACACCTAGACTTCCCCTAAGCTTTGTCTTGTGATCTACAATATGTTTTGTGTTCTACAGTAGTTTGATGGTTGCCACCCACTATTCTCCGTGTTTTCTTCTGATAGTCTAATTATATATATCTACCCTTGAAATTACTCCCCATTTTTTATTCTGTTTTTTTTTTTTTTTTATTCTGTGATCCAATGTGGAAGGCATCTACTGACCTGCCTTCAAGCTTGTTGTGCCTTTCTTCAGCCATTTTGGCCTTTCAATACCTCATGAAGGCATCTGTGCCAAGCTCCAAGGATCAACCTTCAATGAGAAAGTCAGAACCAAGCATTATCACCCGACAGTGTTCTTAGTCTCTATCAAGTGTCCCCATGAACTCCTATGTACATAATATCATAGCCTGTGATGCTTACAGCAACAATTCCCTATTACAGTAGAGCCCCACCCATGTGGTGATAATGTAGAAGAAACACATGCTACCATTTTATGACTAAATCTTAACTTTCTGTGGGCCTATAACCTGAGTAAGTGTGTAACTTGGATTTTTTCAACTCCTATTTTTAATAATGGCTCTTAAATGCTTTAACCTCCCTTATAGCCCACCACCCACCTTAGATAGTAGAAAAGAAAGGATGCGGGGGGGGGGGGGAATGGACCTGTTTTAAAAGGTTCTTTAGAGCAACTCCTGTCTGTGTTTTCAGGAAATTAGCAGGCAGCTGGGGCTTGATCCACTTGTAAACACTACAGGGATATACCCGAGGTCCAGTTATGTGGAGTGGAGATAACAACAGCGGTGACAGGGCCTTGCAGAGACAGCCGGGCCTTGACCTTGGCTCTGGTCAGCAGGAGGGACCTAGAGGGACACCAGGAGAACACTGTGCCTCTCTCAGGGAAGCAAAGAGCTGCAAAGGTGTGAGACCCACAAGCGTTGCACAGCTAGCTGGACCAGCAAGCCAAGCTGTCTCTGTCACTCCATCGAGTCCTATTTCTACCCTCCAAACATCACGTGTCTGCCACGTGCCTTGCCTTAGCATGTGCATCCAATCAACCCAAGTCCTTGGATCTGGGACAAACGGAGATCAACTACCACTGTAAGGCAGACCAATCCATGCATGTTGTTAGCAAAGAATCCTTCATCACATATCCTTTCACACGTTTGCTTTAGCAGAACATCCTCTCTCTTGTGTCTGCTTCAGTGAAACGTTCCTTCACAAGTCTGCCTTAGCCTTTCACCTGTGTCCACTTCAGGAAAACAATCTGTCACATGTTTGCCCCAGCAAAACACCATCCAACACAACGCTCTAAAGAGCCCCTAAGTTTCCACTTCGTTAAGTGTCTTCTGATTGCGTCTCTTCTACCTTCGCAAGCCTTATCTGGGTATGAGACAAGGCTTACAAAGTGAAGCTGGGTAAATACCCTCCTCACTAGGTAGGTACAGCTGTAATTATTATTATTTTTAGCTGTTAAAAAATATTCTGACTGTATTAGGCTATGGCTACTTTCAATTCTGTGCATCCACCAGAGTCATGTATGTGGCTCTGGCTCTCCATAGTAAGAATCCGGCAGGGTTGCTGAGTGTAAAAGGCATACAGGTGTCAGGTGAGGAGACCCTGCCATGAGCTTTTTAACTTCCCTTGCTCTAGATTTGGGTCATGGTGGTTAGTCCTGCAGTATCAACTCCTTGATGACTTCAAGGAAGGTTCTTAGCTTTAGGGCTGTTCATATTTTTTCTATTGTAGGGATGAGATGTTGACCCTGAAGCTGCTTAGAAGTGAAAGCTACAGTCAGAACTGTCAAATACGCAAGGAAAAAAAGTAGCTTGGGGAACCAGACATTCTTTCTACTATCAAATTTATTTTTAATTTTCTTTTCCTCCTCCTCCTCCTCCTCCTCCTCCTCCTCCTTCTGAGTTTTCAAAAGGGTTTATCTGTATGGACCTGGCTGTCCTGGAACTTACTCTATAGACCAGGCTGGCCTTGAACTCAGAGATTTGCCTGCCTCTTCCTCCCTCCTGAATGCTGAGATTAAAGGCATGCACCACCGCTGCCCAACTCTGAATCCATTTGGATGATGTTTTTGGAAACTCTTGTTTAAAAACACTTCAATAGGCAAGTCCTTCATAGAGGTGCCATCTTTTGTCTCCACGATCAGAAAGGTACAACTGTCTCTGGTGTTAGACTATCCTGGTTTAAGCCTGCCTCACCCACTAACCTTCTGCATGGCTTTGGGCCAGTTGCCTTAGTTTCCTCTTAATAAAACAACCATGATTATTATTAGGTCAGTTGGAGGAATGTACCTACTTATATGTCTGGGTGATTGGCTAGTGTTGGGCATGACATCAGTATTCAACGCCTGCCTCTTCCTGCCCTACCTAGGACTTGCATCTCTTATCTGTAGGTAGTAAGTCCAGTGACTTTCTCTCTACAACGCACTGTTAGCTTTTCTGACACGTAGATACACAGCCACAGAGCAGGGGAGCGGGATGCTCTTCTGTCCAGCTTTAAATCTCACTCTAAACTTCTAGCATCTAAATTTATATCCAAACTCAGAGTTCCTGAGTCCAGTATATAATGGCTCACAGCTAGTATCTACAGAGTGTGGTGCGAGCTGTCCCTTTCTGGCTTGGCATTTGCTTCTCTGATAATGTCCTGCCACTACCCACCCATTCACCCTTCTCTTCGGCAAAATCATGTTCTTTGGCCATTGAGTTTCAAAATAATTTCAGCTTTTAGTTTTGAAACTGCCTAGAGGCATGTGGGCAGCAGGCTTGTTTAAAGAAGACTGATAAATGAGGGAAAATAAATGGACAGGGTGATGAAGTAAATGAGGCTAATCCTATTTGAAGAAAACCCCAGAGTGACTGCTGCTTGTTTACAAGAAGAAGAATAATTTTAGGTCAGTTCAGCAATGTAAGCAAAGTAAACACGCCAGGCCTGCCCTTTCCACACCACCTCGAGGTCTCTGCTTCACAAGAGGAGTCTCTGACTGGCGTGTGGTAAATCACATGCCTCAAGCAAAAGCTGAGGTAGGTCAGCATCCCTTAGCCCACTCTGCTCTCAGGTGAACAAGGCCATATTGAGACTTCCAAGTAATTGAATTTCCTGTTAATAACACTGAGAGATATATTATGCAATGAGCCTATCCCGCTGTGAGGGACCTCAGTCTCCCTGTGAGCTCTCTGTCCTTTGGTTGCTGATGTTGTCCTGAGGTGAGCCTAGTGGATCTGCTTCTGCCTGTTCTTCCTTTAGGGTACTACGTGGTGTCCACAGCAGGTGATGACAGCACTTACCTGGGTGTCTTAGGGGAGGGAGCCCTTTTACCTCAGAGAAGGCCAGAAATGTTGAATTTACACGTGAGAACATCCACGTTGAAGGAGAAACAAGAGCGAGTTCTCTGCTTCGTCCCCGTCGGTGGGACAATTCTGAGCTGTGCTTTCTGTGGTGTCACAGTGGGTTGAGCCCTAGGGATAAACTGTTACCAACATTCTCGTCCCCACTCCACTTTCCCACTGGCTCACAGTGCTTCCTCGGCTGCCTCAGCTGCTTGTATAAACAAGTCACTTGCATAAAAATTCTTGACTTGGAGTCTGCATTGTGGAGGGCTCCAACAAGGCTGTGAGATTCAGAGACTTCAAAGATTCCTGCAAGGTCACACAGCACTTCAAGGGCAGAGGTCATTGTAAACATTCTCTGATGAGATCCTAATGTATCTCATTGTGTCATAAAATTGTGCAATAGAGGGTAGGGGCTAAATTTTTTATTTATTGTTTAATTTTTTATTGAAAAACGTGTTGGTATTGAGAAAAAAATATACTTCAATTTCTTAAGCTTAGATTTGTTGTATATATATTCTGAAACGACACAGGCAAAGTACATATTTCAAGGTGAACAGATATAAGTTGGACTGCCTATTAAAGTGAGATTTGGGGGGCTGGAGAGATGGCTTGGGAGGTTAAGAGAACTTCTCTTACCCCAAAGGACCAGAGTGTGGTTCTTAATTCCCACATCTAGCCTTTCATAACCACCATAACTCCAGCACCATGGACGGGGTCCAGCCCCATCTTCTGGTCCTCTCGAGTATCTGCACTCACAAGTACATCCCACCTCCTGTACATCTAAGTAAAAGTAAAATTAAAATTAAAAAATGTGTAAAAAGTGAGCATTGGATATTACAGGTGATAAGTGAAATGAGCGTTTAAGAAAATGCCAAGTGATATAAATTCAACAGCAGGCACTGCATAAAGATGAATGCTGCAAACAAGAAGAATGAAGAATGGTATGCCAGCTTCAGGACAAGGGCAAGTTAGTCTTCAAGCAGACACAGCAGAGCCTTTTGAATTTTTACTTCTAATATTTCTTCATGAAGTTTTCAGTGGATAAATCTGGCACCACACACCATTTAGTTAAGGTTAAATGAAGAGTTGCTTTGAGATTCCTTAGGAGCAGCTCACCAAATCCTCTTGTCTCAGACCAAGACACCATTTGGGTAGTGGACAAATGAAAAGATAGGAACATTCCAATAAGCATCTGTTTACCTGAAGTTTTGGAGACATGTCAAAAATTCTGACACATAAATCTATAATGGAGAAATAGTGAGAATCATGTATGAAATTTCCTATAGATGAGAAAAATTTCTAAACTGGATCATTACTATAAAGTCATTAAGAAAGGACTCATTGTGTGTGTGTATGTGTGTGTGTGTTTGTGGTGTGTTTCTGGTTGCAGTGCTGTTGGCGTCCAGAAGAGGGCACCAAATCTCATGGATTTGGAGTTGCGTGCACTTGTATGCCACCCAAAGTGGGTGCTTGGAACTGAACTCAGGTCCTCTGCAAGAGCAGCAAGTGCTTCTAACTGCTGAGACAGCTCTCCAGGGCTGGCCTAGAGTCATTTGATGCTTAGAAAAAGGAACTGGTTACAACTGCAGGCCAAAATAAGTATATAGTAACAGCTGACTACATTTTACTGTGTTACGAACTTTTGATTGTCTCAGCAGATGTGTGCCAGGGCACACTTCTGATAGCACATCTGACTGGTGGGTTCTCTTGGTGGACTCCGGTAGTACATTGAAGAATGGTTAATGGAATTCCCCCTTAGGTTTGGTACTCACTGAGCAGTGTTGCTGCCTGTGTTGCTCAAAGCATGAGTGTTAGTTCTTTAATTTTAGAGGGGCCAAGTTAGTGAGATTTTTGTGCCTGAGCTAAGTTCAAGTCCTGACTTCTTGGTTATAAGTGAATTATTAAACTAAATTTTATACAATTTTCTCCACTAAGTGGAAAGAAAAAAATTGTTTCATAGTACTGTCTTCATGAGTAGTGAAATAAAGTATGTAGAAGAGGGTTATGAGTTATAATGTAACAAATTCTAATTATTGGATTAAAAAAAGACATTTGAATTTTTTTTAAGATTTATTTATTTATTATATGTAAGTACACTGTAGCTGTCTTCAGACACTCCAGAAGAGGGAGTCAGATCTTGTTAAGGATGGTTGTGAGCCACCATGTGGTTGCTGGGATTTGAACTCTGCACCTTCGGAAGAGCAGTCGGGTGCTCTTACCCGCTGAGCCATCTCACCAGCCTGACATTTGAATTTTTAATCCCAAGAAAATCCATCATAATAAAGATATAGCATAATTTTTTCATTTATAAAGAATTCACTGTTTCGCTAAATAAAAATTAAAATATCCAATAGCTATTTTCAGAGTAGGGGCAAAATTACTGAATCTGGTTCTTAATGGAAACATTCCCTCGATCCTGGGTTAGGAGACTGGGTTGGTGGGCAGAATCTGACCTAGCAGCTGAGTTGCAAATGCACTTTGGTTGGAGCACAGCCAAGTCTCCATTGAGAGTGCTCCTGGTTGCTTCTGAGCTATAAGAGAGGAGAAATTGTTACGTAGACCTTATGGACCAGCCAGCTTGGATCATGGCGTGGAAAAACAGAGTCCCTGCAGCATCCAAGGTGGGAAGAAGGCCTGGGGCTGAGGTTTCCCTTTGACCTTCACATGCATGCGGTGGCATACACATCTCATCCTCACATCTATAACTGTTACACACACACACATGCACACACACACACACACACATGCATGCGTGCGCACGCACACACGCACACACACGTGCGCACGTGCGCGCGCGTGCACACACACACACACACACACATATGTATGTACATACTTCTAAAACCAAAAGGAAAGTGTGCTTTACTCTCTGACCTATGCTAACATGGCTGTACAGTGTGAAACATTACACAGTTATATGCATAGAGGACATGGTTAAGCAGAAGATAATACTATAATCAGAGTGGAAGCCCTGTACTGGCTGGTTTTATGGTTAGGTTAACTTGACACAAACTAGAGTCGCCAGAGAGGGAGGACCCTCAGGTGAGGAAATGCCTCCGTGAGAACCAGCTGTAAGGCATGTTCTCAATTAATGATCAGTGGAGGAGGACCCAGCCCATGGTGTGTGGTGCCATCCCTGGGCTGGTGGTTCTGAGTTCTGTAAGAAAGCCAGTCAGTAAGCAGCATCCACCCATGGTCTCATCATCAGCTCCTGCCTCCAGGTTCCGGCCCAGCTTGAGTTCCTGTCCTGACTCCCTCCAATAATGAACTGTGATCTGTGATGTGTAAGCTGAGTAAACCCTATCCTCCCCATACTTGCCTTTTGTTTATGGGGTTTCATCTGCAGCAATAGAAACCCTGACTAAGATAAATCCTAACTTTACAGTGTACACAGTTCCCTTCATCACCTCACAAGTTGGTTATCAAGGTTTCTAAATTCACGAAGAGCATCCCATAAAGAATATGACTTTGGGGTATAATTGACAAGTCACAGGCTCATGGAATGGCCCAGTCAGCATTTGAAGGCATTTATTGCCAATCCTGCTGACATGAGTTTGAGCCCTGAAACCCCCTTGGTGGAAAGAGAACAGGCTCTTGCAGGCTGTCCCTGGACATCCCTGTATGTGCTGTTGTGTGCATGCACACAACCATTCCAGAGAGCTGAGAAACTTGACTGTGAAGCTTCTGCAGGGCACAAGCATTAGACTGATGAAATCGTGTGTTACCCAAAGCGGCGATGGCGCGCTAGTTTGGAGCGGTCACTATGGAATCATGCAGCTCTATTTACTTGACCAGACATTGCTGCTGCTTTTTCTTATAAATATTCAACGGAAGCCTTCTTAGATTTTTTTAATAATAATTTACTAAGTTTATTTTATGTGCATTGGTGTGAGGCTGTCAGATTCCTCGGAACTGGAGTTACAGACAGTTGTATGCTGCTCTGTGGTTGCTGGGGATTGCAACTGCTGGGTTCTTTGGAAGGACAACTGAGCCATCTCTCCACTCCCAACCTAAGCCTTCCTTAAGAAATTTCAGAATCATTCAGTGTCTTTAGGGGGCTTTCCTCTGCAAATAGGCTGCTCTGGTGTATGGTTCATTGGTCAGTGCTTAAAATTACACTAAGAATGAATTGCCAACGAGTTCTGAACTTCTGAGAAGCACTTACCTGGGCTCTCCTGGGGGATTTCTTTTTCCATTGGCCAATTCTGCATGAAAGAGCCAGGAAACTACTAAGTCCAAAAAGCAAGACCTCAAACGTTGAACTTGTACCTAACTTCAGTGTTGGGTAAACCTTTGATTAAATTTTAAGCATATGACTTTGTACTGATGAAAATAAATGATAGATACAATTGTCTCGACTAAGCCATCAACAAAGGAGTACACATGGCTCCAGCTGCATCTGTACCAGAGAATGGCCTTGTCATGCACCAATGGGAGGAGAGGTCCTTGGTCCTATGAAGGCCTGATAGATGCCCCAGTGTAGGGGAACTGAGGGCAGGGAGGTGGGAGTGGGTGGGTGGAGGAACACCCTCATAGAAGCAGGGGGAGGGAGGATGGGATAGGGGGTTTCTGGGAGGGAGGGAAACTGGGAAAGGGGGTAACATTTGAAATGTTAATAAAGAAAATATCCAATAAAAAAAACAAAATAGACAGATTAAAAAAATTGTCCATCCACATTGCTTATCTATAGGTGAGGCTCCAGGGACTGGAAGGGAGGGGAGAGGACAGTTTGGAGGATGAGGCTTCAGGGATTGGAGGGGAGGGGAGATGACAGAAAGGATCCAGAAACTGCTGCTGCTTTTAGTTAGTCCTCTAGCAATAAGAGCAATTGTCAGGTCTAGATAGATCCTTGATAACACTGACTACAATCATAGAATTTTAGAGTCCGTGCCATCCACAGTGGTTTGTTTCCATCTTCTTCAACAATATTCATTTATGTGTGTGCACATACCAATGTTTATGTGGACGGCAGAGGACTATGTGGGGAAGTCCATTCCCTCCTGTCTCCATGGAGACCTTGGGAAGTAAGCTCAGGTCCTTGGCTTGGCAGCAATATCTTTTCCCACCATCTTACTAGCCCCTCAGTCTTCTCAAGTGTTGCCACTGTTTTACTGGTGAGGAACCCAAGGAGGAGGAAGGAGTCTTGCTGTCCTCATGTCTGTCGTCTCTGGGGGAACCCAGGTTGGAGCTGACCCCTCTGATCAGTGTGGCTTCCTTTCCTTTCTGGGACATTCCGACACTAATGGAGAGGGAGTGTGTCTGTGAAGGAATTCAGTTAATGGGGTATGAACTGAGGGAGCCAAGTTGTTCTCAGTGAGGGTGGCCACGCTTAGGATGCCTGAGTGGAGGCTGAGGAATGGCTGTTAGGAACGGATATGACCAGAAAGCTAGAGCTATGGCAGAAACAACAATCAGCATCAACCTTGCCTCTCCCAACCAAAAGATTCGTGAGGCATTTCAATGTGAAAATCTTTAACAGAGTAAAGTGGAAAGCCGTCTCTGGGAAATACATCTGACATCCTAGAACTGTCCAGTTCCCCTAGGGAATGTTGTAAGTAGGGAGTTTGACAGGCATTGAGTGGAAGACACAGGCTGCTGATGTGGACTGGTAAAAGACACTTAATTTTTAAAGGCTACTTTAAAAAAAAAAAACCTTTATAGCAGTGCTTTTCAACCTGATATTTACATTGTGATCCATCTCAGTAGCGAAATGACAGTTATGAAGTAACAACAGAATAATTTTATGGTTGGGGTGTCGCCAAACATGAGGAGCTGTATTAAAGGATCACAGCGTTAGGTAGGTGGAGAGCCACTGCTTTACTGTCTGGGTGATAAAAACCGATGCCTTGTATGCTCTAGGCAGGACCCCCATTGCTGAGCTGAACTCCCCCGGCCTTAGAAATAGATTCATTCTCTCTCTCTCTCTCTCTCTCTCTCTCTCTCTCTCTCTCTCTCTCTCTCTCTCTCCCTGTGTGTGTCTGTGTGTGTGTGTATGGTGTGTGTGTGCATGTTTGGTTTTGGGGTTTTTTTTGGGGGGGAGGTTGGTTGTTTTTGAAAATGATGTCTCACTGTGTTATCAGAGTGTGTAAGGAAATAGAAAGAAAATGACCATAAAAGACAGAGATAGGATCAACAGAAGCAGGATTGCCAGTGTCTGGGAGCAGGGTCCCTAGAAGAAAATCCACACAGACAGGAGAAAGCAAACTACAGAAGTCATGCCCACAAACTGCTCATTCTTTAAAAAACGTTTTTGGAAATTTAATTTATTTTTACTTTATGTGTACTGGTACTTTGCTGGCTGGTATGTCTGGGTACCATGTACACACAGTGCCCATGGAGGGGGTGTGGGATACCATGGAACTGAGGTGGTTGTGAGCTACCATGTGGGAGCTGAGAATCAAACCCGTGTCTCTGCAAGAGCAGCCGATGCTCTGGAATTCTGAGCCATCTCTCTAGCCTTGAACTGCTCATTCTTCTTCTTCTTCTTCTTCTTCTTCTTCTTCTTCTTCTTCTTCTTCTTCTTCTTCTTCTTCTTCTTCTTCTTCTTCTTCTTCTTCTTCTTCTNTTCTTCTTCTTCTTCTTCTTCTTCTTCTTCTTCTTCTTCTTCTTCTTCTTCTTCTTCTTCTTCTTCTTCTTCTTCTTCTTCTTCTTCTTCTTCTTTTTAAAAAGGAAATTTCCTTTGGAAGGGCCCCTGGGTAGTGAAATGTGGAGGAGGAGAACTTCGATGTATGTGCTGTGATGACCTCAAGTGCAAAGAGAGGATCCCATGTGCTTGTGCAAAGCGATGGTCACTTAAGGATCCCATGGACAGCAGACTTCTCAAAGACAGAAGTAAATGACCTTAAACAGTATGTCCTGGAATGATGAAGGAGGACGACTTTACACACATCCTGGTGTCTCATAAAGTAACCTTTTAATGTGATACAGAAAAGTTTAGTGCTATGAAAGCGCACCCAAAATGTGTTTTTGGAAAAAGCTCTACAGAACAGAACAGATAGACTTAGGAAGTTTTCAGGAGATATGCTGAAAGAAAAAGTGTGATAAATTTTAGGTGCACATAGACAGAGGTGCCGTGTGAAGTTTCACAGGTTTAGCAGGACGCAGGCAGGTATGGCAGGAGCAGTCACTGGGAACTTTATATCCTGACCACGCAGGCAAGGGAGATGGGGGAGGGGGAGAGGGAGAGAGAACACACAGGGGGCTTGGGCTTTTAAACCTTCAAGGCCCACCCCTTAAGACATATTCTAACAAGGCCACACCTAATCCTTCCAAACAGTTCAACAGGGAACTAAGCATGCAAATTTACGAGCCAGTTGGGAGCCGTTCTCTTTCAGGGAGATAAAGAACATGATGGACTGAGTTTGCCAGAGTAGCTGTAACAAAGCCTGTGGACCAGCAGCTTAAGTGTATTTGTCACTCACAATCTTCAATGTCCTGAGTGCAAAGTTAAGGTGTCCTCGTTTCTTCCCCAGGATGCATGGCTTGTGGCCATCTGACTTCTCCCTGGCATGTGGCCTTCCCTGAAGACATGGATCCTTCTTAGAAAGTCAACAGTCATACCGGCTCACAACAAGCTTATTTTAACTTAATCATGTCTATTGATGCTCTCTGTACAAACACAGTCACATTCAGAGGTCCTGGGATTTAGAATGTAAGCATATAAAAACTGGAGGGTACGTAATGCTGGCATTCTCCTAGCCAATGCTTAAAAATGCACACATCTGTGATTGCTCTGATAGGCCATTGCAGAGCTATATATTTTTATATCACCTCTATATATTGCTAAGTGTAATAAATAAAAAAGAGGACAGCCAAGAGTTTGGGAAACAACTTGGGGTAAATAGTGAGTTTTAAGGCCAGCCTGAGCAACAGAATGAGACCCAATCACAAAAACAAAAATGAATGAAATAAGGGAAAGAAGGAAGGGAGGAAGAAACAGAGAAAAGAAAGGCAAGGAGGGAGGGCCATTAATTATGATATTGGTTAAAAGATTTATGTGAGAATGAAAATGAAATCTATGGCTTTTAAACCAGAAGGGAAATTAATTTATTCAATGGAAAGTGGGAGGGAGAAAGAAACAAAAATAGGGTAAATGGAAAACATGAAATGAAAGCTCAGATGTGAGTTAAAATCCACTGGTGTAATAGGTAAAGTCCACGGATTGGGAGAAAACAATGAGACTTCACAAAGCTGCCACAGCACTGTTATCTAGAAAGTACAATCAAATAAAAGGCACAGAAAGGTAAAAATAGTGAATGACATCTGGAAAATACACGCAGAAAGGAATCTGGGGCTGACATTTTAATAACCAAGAAATAAAACCCAAAGCCAGAATCTAAAAATGGACAAAGATGCATATTATACATGGTGAATGGAGCTACAGAACAAAGAGGCATAGTTGCTTTAACCCATTATGCATCTACTAAGATAGCGGCAAATATTTCCAAGAAAGAGCTAGAAACATTTCAGGAAGATATAGATAATCAACAAGTATGGATAGAGATTTTATATGAGTCCTCAAAATCCCGTATTGATCATGTGCACACATATAAAGGACATCAGGTATACACAGCACCACCTGTGCACATGCACATACACATACAAGTAAATATTCATGGATGTGTACAGTCATATCATAATACAAACACACACACACACACACACACACACACACACACACACTCAATATCAACATCGAAGACCCAGGCGTCCAGGAAGTTGGCTCATGGTTAGAAGGATTTGCTACTCTCCCAGAGGATCAAAGTTTGGTTCCCAGTGCCCACACTGGGCAGTTCATAATGACTGGGCCTTTAACTTTATCTCCAGGGATCCAACACCTTCTTTTGGCCTCTGAAGGCACCTATAGACATGTGGCCTAAACACACAAATAACATTTTGAAAATATTAATTTTGAAGACCTGAACATCATAGTATAATCATGCTATATACTATACATACAAATCCCTATTCATAAATTCCCATGTTCTCAAGGAAGGATGCCTATTATTTTCAGACACAGGTAATGTTTTACCAAAGAAAACTATTCATCAATCTCACCTAAGTTCCAAGACAACAATGTCATAATATGAAACATGAAGACAGGAGAAAGCACAACTGAAGATAAAGGGAGAATCGATGAAATCAAGAACATCAGGAAGAGAAATAAAGACCAGCGGAGCCAAAGCCAGATCCTTTGATTAGATTAGCACAGCAGACTTCCAATGAGATTAATCACCATTAGAGAAAACAACCAAAACACACAGTGATGTGTCTGCAGAGGCAAGAGATTTGAAACAGGTATACTCAGAGATGCTAGATAACTGAGCCGACTGCTAGGAAAACAAAACACCAACATCTTCCTGGGGTGGGATGGGGGATTAAACATACCAAACAACTAGAACCCATTGTGGTCCTTAAATACGTGTCTATACCAACAGTAGGGGAAAGCAAACATCACAGTTTCCAGTGATGAGTAAATTTCAAAGAACAGTGGATTCTGGGTTAGTTGTCATGGAAAACAGAGAAGGAGCCATCTCTCAGTAGGGAGCCCTTGCTGCTCCTGTAGCCTATCTGGGTTCAGTCCGCAGCACCCACATGAAGTTTTAATGTGTGTTCATAACTCTGGTTTAGTGTATCTGGCCCTCTCTTCTGACTTCCTCGGGCACTGAACATACACGGTGTCCAACCACAGTAGGCAAACACAGAAAATAAAAATAAATCTTACCAAAAAAAGAAAATAAAAAAGGTAAAAAATATTTCTTAGCTTGCACTGCTTTATGTATTTCTTGAAGGATAGTTTGGCAAAACATGAGATGACTCTGTTGAGCAGTGAGGTGTAAGGCCTTAAGTAGACTTGGTAATTTTGCACCTATTGCTGCAGTCAGATTCAGCAGCAACATCTGCCACCCCCTTAATCCCTTCATGCTGAACATGTCTCCATCCCATCTCAGCCTCCCAAGGCAACCTTAGATCCAAAGCTTTGTTATTGGTAGAAATCTCAGACGAATGGAATCATGCCTTGGGTGGCTTTTGCAGATGTGAGCTGTCTTTCGTACAGTGTCATTTACACGACGGCTGATGTCACTCATATTTCCTTTGACTGCAGAGGAGTCTGACTGTATTCTGCCGGGGTATATATGTGCCAGGTTTCTTTCTGCAGAGGAAAGAGACTGAGTTGGTGACTCAGCATCCAACCTAATCAAGTATAATATCTTAACCATCTGCAGGGGTCTGGTTTCAAACAAGCTCATACGTTTAGGGCACATGTGTTGCTTTTTTATTATTTTAATTTTTTTTTTTTTGTGGAGTGACAATTTTGGGTCATCTGATAAATATGCATTTAACACTTTAAGAAGCACCTAACCATCCCAGCTTTCCACACATTCTTGCCACTCTTGGCATTGACTAATATGGTCATTTTAGCGAGTATGAAGTATTCTCTTGATCTTGTTTTCATTTGCTCTCCGCAATGATTAATGGTGCTAACCAGTTTTCTATGTATTCATTAAGTAATACTATGCACAGCATATATGGTCTTTGAAGGAATTGGCTATTCAAATATTTTACTCATTTTATCATCATATTTATTCCTTGAAATTTTTGTACATGTATATGATGTTGTGGTGGCTAAACCTAGTTGTTAACTTGACACACCAGGGAGAAAGGACCCTCAGTTGAGGAATTACCTCTATCAGATTAGCTATGGGCATGTCTGTCGGCCATTTTCTTGACTAATAATTGGTGTAGGAGGGCGCCGCCCACTGTGGGCAGTGCTACTCCTAGATAGTTGGGCCTGAGCTATATAAAAAACAAACAAACAAACAAACAAACAAACAAACAGGATTCCTGCCCAGGATTTCCTCAGTGATGGGCTATACTGTAAGCTGAAACAAATCTTTTCCTCCCTTTAGTTGCCCTTGGTCATGGTGTTTATCACAGCAACAGGAAACGAAGCTAGAACAATGGCATTCTGGTCACATTCTCCCCCTTCTCCCCACTCCCCTGTCTCATCCCCCTTCACCTCTGTCAGCGCCCACTCCCTCAATACAAGATCCCAACCCTACTTTCATGTCCTTGTGGTTGCTTTGTTGGTGACCCACTGAATTGACCCAGGCCACCCATGTGAGCATGGGCGTGGAGTCGTTGAAGACAATGGCTTCACCTTCTTCAGCATCCATCAACAGCCTAAGGTTCCCAGGGAGAGACAGAGCCCATGAGCCCCCTCGCCCTTCCCTGTCTGAATGTTGACAGGCCCAGGTTTGTGTAGGCCCACTGTAGCTACAGCGAGGGTGGGCTTTCAACGGCCAGGTCAGGCTCAGGAGACAGTGCTTCATATCTTTCCTTGTCATCTGGCTTAGATTCTTTGTTTCCCCTCCTAGGTGATACGCCCTGAGCTTTGGAGGCAGGGAGTCTGGATGTCCCATTTGTGCCTTCATGTTCAACAGTCATCCGGGGGCCTTGGACAGTAGGGAGACTCTGCATTCACTCCTATTTGCTACAAAAGGACATTCCCCGATCATGGTTTGTCTATAGCTAAAAACATAAATGTGGTCATTCTAAAACCAAGCTTTTAATCTTGGCCTTGTTACTGGATTGAAATTTTCATGTATTCTGTATACAAGTCCTCTATCAGATATGCCACTTCCATATATTCTCTTTCATTATTTCACGTGTTTCTCAGCAATATTCTTTACATAAATAATAAACATTTCCCAGTTATACTACACATGGTAGTAAACAAATTTCCTAATCAATTCTCTCTCTGAATATTTGCAATACTCCTAGAAAGTAGACTTCTTCCATCTATCTTTTTCCTATGATCATATTTAATTGTTATTGATCTAACCTCCCTTTGTTTTGCTCACTTTTTTTTGTGTAGTCAGGCATCTTTTTTTAAAAATTATTAAATGCTTTTCGATCAGTATATTAGTTGTCACTTGAATAATTTATTTAGAAACCCACACACTACATTTATTGCTATTTTTAATACAGTTAAATTTTTAAAAAACAATATATTAATTAATGGTTCTTTGATACTTTCATACAATGTAATTTGATCACCTTCACTGCCTGCTCCTTCACTCCCCCCTCTCCCTCCTTCCATTTCATGTTCTTTTCTCACTCTCTTTTTTAGAACAGACCAGCTTGCAGCAGATTCTCCAGTCCTTTGGCTTCTACGGTCTTTCCGCCCCCTCTTCCATAATGGTCTCTGAGCTTAAGCCTAGGCACTGTGAGACAAATGTACTGTGCACTGCAAGCTTTGTTGTTTTCTGTGCTTTGAGCACAGCAAATGATCTCCACCTACTGTAAAGAGAAGTTTCTCTGATGAGAGGTGAGAGCCATGATTCTCTGTGGGTGTAAGGACAAGTATTTAGAAGTTGGATATTATACTGCTGTAAGATGTTTAAGAAGTACAACTATACCGCAGTTAATTGGTTCTCCTCTGGGTTCAATGGCCTTACCAGCCCCTGGTAGTTAGCTAGGTTTATAGTATTAGGCTTGAATCCCCACCTCTCCCATTGAGTTGGCCTAAAGTTTAATTAGTTACCCTTAGGAAATAAGTGCTGTATTTTGTTGTCAAGTTGTGCTGGTCCTTGGAAAGGAGGTGTCCAGATCAGATCCAAATCAATTCCTCTAAGTCCCCAAAGTTAGTAACAATAGCCTATGTTGTTTTGAGGGCCTCTTAGTGCACTGACCACAACTCAAAGGGAGGTTTCTTAGGCCTAGCACTTGTTTGTTTATTATTATGGTTGTTGTTGTTGTTGTTATTATTATTATATAGTTTCTTGGGGGAAACATTGTAACCTCAAGAGGAATAACATCAATTAAAATGCACACACACACACACACACACACACACACACACACAGAGTTTACTCAAAATCCTAAGTAAACAGAATTTCTTCGTTTAGTTGTTCTCTGGCGGTATAAACTTTTGAAGCACACAGTCAGTAAACTGTCACTTTTTGTTGAGCATTCTCCATTTTCTCTTTGGCACCTCATTCTCTATGCAGGCCCTCCTTGGGAAGGATTGTGTCTTTTAAACACAAATAATATTAATGCATTCACCATAGAAAGGTGACTCCCATGCCTCTTTTCAGGTTTCTCTCCATTTTGAAATATGAAATAAATGTAATTTTCAAACCTGCACTGCATTCCAAAGCTACATTTTTTTTTCTCCAGGAATGCTTTTGTACTTAACACCCCGGTGAACTCTGTGACATATACCCTCATCTGGAAGGTCTATTCCGAGGTGACCGAGCAGGCTGCCAAGTTCAGCCCGGAACCCTATCATTTCTGTATTATGGATGCCTCTCCCTCTGACAGCTGGAATTAAATGTTCAGAGGCATTTGGATTACATTCGCGTTGCACAGTCAAATCTTAAGTCACCTTTCCGTAGCAGATGGGATCCTTAACACGGGAAAAGGCATTAAGGCGAATCCGGGGAAGCAGCCAAAGAGAGATACTTAAATTGGGATGCTCCAAATGGGGGATAGGTTCAGCTAGCTGTCTAGAGAGAGGCGTGAGCTCACTGAAGCACTGACAATGGAGGCCACGCTTTGGCCCATCCCCTTAGACCATTTTCCCATTAGGAAAACTCTTCCTGAAGAATTTTCCCACTTAGGATCTCTTAAAGGTTAGTTATCAAATTCACCACACATGATCCCTGTGTGCATGTGAGCAGACTCTCTTAAAGCATTCTTTCATTGGTCCATCATAAACTTATATTGAGTTTAATGATATTTTCTAGTTGTATATGTTTGACATGACCTTAGCTTATTGGAAAATTCCATTGCCAAATTGTGCAAGGACCAAGGGTCTCACCTGGGTTTGTTTCCTCGACACCTACCAATCAAGAATGAGTTGCTGATTCTAGTAGGACCAAACTGGTGAAAAGAATTCTGCCATCTTCAGGAAGTTTATGGACATAAGGTTATGTACAGATGTCTTTACATCTGATTCTGCCTGTGGAGGGAAACTAGTGAGAGAGGGGGGAGCGGGAGGGAGAGGGGGA
>NC_034594.1:156482231-156519935 GCF_900095145.1 Mus pahari | reverse complement strand
AGAGAGAGAGAGAGAGAGAGAGAGAGAGAGAGAGAGAGAGAGAGACCAAGGACCAAGGGTCTCACCTGGGTGAATACTGAAATATTTACCTTGTGGAAGAGTTACTTTAGCATGAGATGATGCAGACCTAATGGATTTTTAACTAGGAGTCATTACTATGAAACATCTCCATTATGACAGCCATGAAAATATTCATAGGCATGGTGATAGAGTCTAATCCTGGAATTTGGGAGGCTCAGACAGAAAACTCACCTGTCACCAGTTCAAGGCCAACTTAAGGTATATAGTGAGACCTTGTGTAAACACACACACACACACACACACACACACACACACACACACACACACACACACAAACCCTAAGCCAAACAGACATGTCCAGATGTCCAGGGAGCTATTTCTCTCTCCTGGGATGATGGGAGGGCCTTGATAGGCTAAAATCTCCAGTTTGAGATAGGGATATAGTAGTATATTATACTCAAATTTAGCAAATAAGCTCTGTTTAAGAAATCATAATCCCTAGGGCTGAGCTGAAGAAATGACTCCATGGATAAAGGCATTTGTCACACGGCCTGAAGATCTGAGTTTGAGCCTTGGAAACCGTGTAGATAGAGAACCAGTTCCACAGAGCTGTCCTCTGATCCCCACATGGGCATGGTCCATGTACACATCACACACACACACACACACACACACATACACACACACGCACATGTACACGCATACACACATGCGCACACACATGCACACGCATACACACACGCACACACACGCGCACACACACACGCGCGCACACACGCACACACATGCACACACACGCACACACACATGCGCGCACACACACATCACATATTAACATCACACGCACATGCATCCATACATCAGGTATTATATATTCTGGTCTCTGTAGGCAACTGTACACATTTCTCTGACAGTGTCTCTGTCTCTGTTTCTTTGTTTCTCTCTCACACACATAAATAAAAATATCTCTTTAAAAAGCCAGGATTTCATTATAACAAGAGTAACAAAACCATTTATTATACTTTATGACATTAGAATTTTCATGAATGAAGATCAGGGTATATCTTCTGTTCATTAGTGTACTTTATTAAGTACATAGCTCTCTCGATGGGCATTGGCAGACTGGGACAGACAGTTTTGTTGAAACTGCCTCTCCTGGAACATTATTAGGAGAGCTGATATACATTCTTTCGTATCTCTTTCTCTTTCAGATGACCATTGGCTAAGAGCTGATAATTAGATAATCAGATTTATTCATTGTTACACTTTCCCTTTTTCTGTAAAACAGATGTATTTGAATTGAATTTGGTGGAGAGTACCTTGCCTTGTGGAAAACCAGAGAGACCCTGATGTATGCATACATCAACTTTTTGGCAAGGCTGGTTTAATAGCATAACAAGTGCAATCTCAGTTCTTGAGGAGCTCATGGCTTAGTCATGAGGGACAATGCTCTAGATTATGGCAAGCAATCAGAACAATACCAGGTTAATGATAGATGTCTGCCAGAGTACCTCTAGAGGTGCTGGGACTGGTGTTGAACTCTGAGTTTATTGAAATCTTCCTGCAGAAAGCAGTGTACTCCAAAAGTCTCAGAACACAAGTGGGGGTTGAACACCATGCAGGAAGGCAGGAGTGACACCTACTGACATTAATTCAATGGAGCAGTTTTCATTTGGCAAACCTCTTTTCCTTGTGGGTAAAGGAAATGTATGTAAATGGATGGACAGAGGTGAGAAGCAGGTCTTGGGGGTGCCTCATGATCTAACTAAGCAGCTCACCTTCTCATAAGAACTGAGGAAGGTCCTCCTTGGAGCCTCTTTGAAGAATACAAGAGGCGCCATATGAGGAATAACTTTGAAAGTCATCTAGCTACAAGTTGGCAGCCATGCCTTGTTGAGAAAACACTATTGGCTTTGGGTTTCTGTTGATCTGTGTTCAGAACCTAACTGGAGGTCATCTGGCTGAAGTCTGAGTTTCTGTTTCCTCATTTCTATAATGAGCATAGTAGGGTCCTTTCGGGGATGGGATCAGGATCCTGTGAGTACACAGATGGAAACTCACCTTGGTTTTTTGCCTCTTCCCTTGTGTGGGAAGAGTGGCAGACAGGGCTCTACCCTTGTGCCTGCTTTTGGCACTGGCTTTCTTTCATTGTGAGAAGTTGAAAGGAGCAAAGAAATAGCTCTTGTGGACTTTCTGCTTTCCTTTTGGTCTGCTTGGGTTGGGATAGTAGATTCTGGATGCTCCTATGCACCAAACATTTTAGGATCTCATCTACTTCTTGTGTGTGTGTGTGTGTGTGTGTGTGTGTGTGTGTGTATACATATGCCCTTGTTTGTGTATGTGCAGGTGCATAGACCAAGGGTCAACATCTAGTGTTTTATGGAACTGTTTACTGACTAGGCAAGGTTCCCTGGTTCTGGGACTACAAGCATATGCTGCCATGCCCAGCTTTGTACATTAGTTCTTGTGGGAGAACATTTGCTACTGTTGTGAGGTCTTCTCACTGTCATGTGCTGTGTTTGAACTTCTCACATGTAACTTCAGTAGCTGCTCGTGGCTTTCTCTGTGTCTCCCCACTTGGTCCTTACCCCTGTTTTCACGTGTCCATAGCTTACATTCTCACTGGGTGCTTTGCACAATGGAAAACCTTCATTCACACAGATGTGGGTTCCTTGGCTTCTCTTTCCTTATTCTTTCTTCACTGGCTCTGTCGTAAAAATTCTCCTTCAACCATGGCTTAAACATTGTCCCACACCATTAATAGCAGCCCCAGAACTCACTTAGGCACCGATACTCACTGTCAGTCCCCGGTAACTCCAACAATTCATCTTCAGCTCACAATGTCCACAAGGAACACTTCCCTTGTCGAGTGGCAGAAGCTAATATTGCAGTCTAATCTCTTAAGGGGTGGTACTTAGGGTAGGGGTAGCTCCGGAAGAGCAGGAGCCCTCATATTTAAGTGTGACAATATGTACACCCATCTCACAGTGCTTGACACATGTGAATACCTACCAACTAACGCAGATCAGTACTGGTTTGTTACAAGATGGTATTCAGGGAGGGTGGAGTAGGAATTTCTTACCACGTTTGGAGATTGTACAACTTAATTCTATGTTGATCTATTCACAGGTTATTTTTAAGCTCAACAACAGGAATGGAGAAAGAAACAGGATTTTGATATTGGAGACAGCAAACTTAGTTCTTGACCCAGTGTGCTTTCCTACCTGTAGCTTAGGGGAAAGGGCTACCACCTCAATTCTGGGGTGATCTGGCTGTAAGTTTGATGACTGTTTACAAATGATCCTTTTCCTTCACTTGTAACTACAAGTTTGAACACATCTACTTTCATAAAAGCATTCACCAGTTTGAACTTAACCTAAAGCTTTTGAAAAGGAACTATTTTTTGTTGAATTTACAAGATTGTTTTAATTTTTATGCTTAAATTTGTATGTTTTTTATGGTGGCACATGTTTGTGTTCATATTTGTATCATAGCTTCTTGTATATCTGCCATTCTTATCAAGAGACTGACTGTGAGCTTGTGGACTTAGGAGACCTCTTCAGATCTTCACTTTTGCCACAGGACTGTCCCAGACCCTCACACGTGGCAGGCATTCATGTCCATGAAATAATTTCTTCAGGATTAGAAACCATTGGCATCCAGCATTCAGTGTATAATGATTTTCAAAACTTAAGTTTGGAGACAGTTGAAAATGTGTGTACATAACCGTGCATTTATAGAGTATAATGTTTGGACATATGTGTGTATGCTTGTGTAACACCAACAGAAGCGTTTGTTCATATGTTAGAGTCAGTTTGGGTGGATTTCAGAGAGCAAACTGACATGTACTCAAACACCATGCAAATCAGTTGTTAAGCCACTGGTAACCTAAAGCTGGAAATACATCACAGAGATCAGCAAATGCCATGAGCCAGCATCTCTCTTTCTCTCACTTCCATCTTCTCTTCCCTTCCTTTGAGATAATATCTTACCAAGCAGTCTAGAAAGGCTCCCCCCCCCCCCGCCATCCAAGTGTTAGGATAAGAGACACGCCCCTGTGTGCTCTGCTATCCTTTTCTTTCCTTTGAGGGACCACTCACTGGTCTTCCACTGAAGATGACCGCACTGGAGATCCTGAGGAACTATGAGGGAGACAAACCTTGGGCAGCTGCTTTTAGCCTTCTTCCCATTGACTATGGTAAAGCTGTTCCTAAACAGCTGCATTGGCACTGAACCTATGAATTATCTGTTAATCAACCAGAAGCTTTGTGAATAATGGGGATAAGGGAAACCTAGGATATTATGTTTACAGTGCATTCAGGACACCAGTTCAGGTCTTCCTCAAAAACAAACACAAAACCAGTGATTGAAGCAAGTGAGACAGAGAGCTCACAAGCCATTTCTCCAAATGACAAAGCTAGTTCAAAGCATAGGTGTGATCAATATTGGTCTTGTGACCTCCTAATGGATGTTTAAACATAATCTATTTTCTAGAAGTAAATCACCTTATTAAACCTATGGTAATATTAGGGGACATCTTTTGAAGAGGGCTGCGTTAGAAGAAAATGCTAGAATGTGTTGGGGGTTATGTGAAGCATGTTAGGACATATCAAGATAAAACAGGGAGATTGTAAACCACTTCTCACTTTCTGATTTCCAACATGGCTCGTTATGCAATTCCCCATCAGCCTTATCTGCAAAGGCTCTACAGCCATCACCCTGGTTATTGTACCTGCTGGCTTAGTGGCAGCACTTATGTAGAACCCTATAATCCTTAGTGTCTCCATACCATAATAATCCGAAGAAGGAAGAGTGGTCAAGTTCACATGCATTAGACTATCTTTCAAATAGATATAAAGAAAAAGAGAGAATGAGTCTATTTTAAGACATTTCTGGAACTTAATTGCAATGATTGCTTCTTTTTAAGAGTTTGTGTGTCTGGACCATCAACTAGGCAGCATACACCAGCTGATATGAGGTCCCCAACACATGTACAGCAGAGGACTGCCAGGTCTAGGTTCAGTCAGAAAAGATGCACCTAACTCTCAAGAAACTGGAAGCCCCAGGGAGTGGGGAGGTCTGGTGGTGTGGGGGGTGGGGGTGGGGGTGGAAACATCCTTGTGGAGATGGGGCAGGTGGGGAGGAGGTTTGGGATGTGAAACAATCAGAGGGTTGATCAGGAGGGGATAAAAATCTGGAGTGTAAAAAAAAAGATTAAATAAAAAAAAGAGTTTGTGTGTGTGTGTGTGTGAATAATATATATGTGTGTGTAGTGTGTATGTGTATATAGTATGTATGTTTGTGTCTGTGGTATGTGTGTAGGCAAGAATATGTGTATGAATGTGTGTAGTGTATATGGTATGTGTATATGTATATATTTATTTATGAGTATGTTTGTGTGTAGTCTATATGGTGTGTGCAAAGTTTGTCTGCATGTGTGTATATGCATGAGTGTATGTGTGTGTAGTGTGTATGATGTGTAGGTGTGTGTATGGAGGCCAGAAGAAGGTGTTGGATCCCATGATCTGGAGTTATACTTGGATGTGAGCCACTCAAGGTGGGTCCTGGGAACCACTCTCAGCTCCTCTGGAAGAGAAGCAAGTGCTCTTAACTCTCACTTCTGATAGTTTTGTGTGTCAACCTGGTAGAGTCTCAATGGGGACTTGTCTGGTGGCAGGCGACTGTGTCTGTGGGGGGATTGTCTTGATTGCCTCAATTGATGTGGGAAGACCCAGCCTGAATGGGGCAGCACCGTTGCCTGGTTTGGGGTCCTACACTAACTAAGAGTAGAGAAAGCTAGCTGAGCATTGAGTGTGCATGTATTTATTTTCTCTCCGCTGCTGGCTGCTGACGGCAGCTGTGATGGGACCAGCTGTTGTAAGTTCCTCCCGCCTCAACTTCCCTCCTAGGGTGGTTGGTGACCTGGAACTGTGAGCTAAATAAAACATACCCTCTCTTCTCTAAGTTACTCCTTGTTTGGGGATTTTTATCAAGGCCACAGACAGGAAACTGGGACACTAGTCAGGTTGTCTTTTTATTTTCGCTGCAAGGTATCAGACCGGCGTAATATAATATAGCAAAATAATGCATGGTTTCATTTTACTCAAAAAGAGAAGGGTAAGATGTAAAACACTATAAACATTGTATCATATATACATGTAGCATTTTGACGAAAAGTTTTTTGGCATCTTAACCTTGGTGTTTGGTGCACTAAAAAAATCTTGGGAAAGCTGGAGTTATGCAGTTGATTCAAAAGGTTAAAGCAGCTCGCAGCATGTAGCTGCATATCACGAAACCTCTGACTGCTGAAAGCACCAGGCAAGGACAGTCAATCACCGGGTGGAGTGATCTCAAGAGATCCTTTTCTGGCTCCCCACAAGTGCTTGGTGCTTTTCAGCAGTCCACCGTGTGCATAAATTAACAACATGCTACAAGGGCTTCTTATATAGTAAATGGAGCCCCTTAAAGTTATATTCCTTCCTTCCCACACTCGCACAGCCTTCCGGTGTGAATTACTACTGGGCTCTGCTCGTTTGAACAGAAGGCGTGAGTTTAAAGGCACCAACAAACACACCAGCAATATATTAGCTGTCCTCGGTGACTTTTGCATGCTTGGGTTACTCGCAGGCGGTGACTGGCTTCAGAAACCAATTTCACTCAATACTAAATCTTTACAGGATGTCTTTGGGGAGACTGAAAGAATTCTGAACAATGGTTCCCACTAGGTCTTCAGGTGCACCCCTCATTCCTCATCTGGTTATTTTAGCACAGTAGAAGCCTGATAGAATCACCCAGCCCCATCTGTCAGGAATGCCACATCAGACTTCCGTGACTGGCCAAATAGTCATCTTATCATTCTGCTCTACTTGGTGGTTTGACAAGGCCTTGCTATGTAACCCAGGCTGGCCTGGAACTTGACATGTAGTCTTGGCTGGCTTGAAACTCAGGACTGATCTGCCTCATCCTCCCGAGTGCCATGGTAACAGGTGTGTGCCACCACGTCTTGTTTCTCATAGGTGTTTTACCAAAGAAGACACAGCATGCCATTTAATCCTCAGCATGGTGTGAGGCGGGAACTATCCTCATTTATCTTCACTTTATATACCTCTGCTGCTGCCGCCGCAGGTCGCCGGCCACCGCTACCACCGCCACCACCACCACCACCACCAAGCAATGTGGCCAAGGTCACACAGCCAAGCGCTGATGGATGCCGACCCCTCCCCTCCCTCTTTCTCTACTCTCACACCCCCACTTTTCAGTGCTGGGGACTGAGCCAGGGTTTTGCCCCATACAAAGAAAACACAGTACCATTGAGTTTTCTTCCTGTTTCCCCTGTCCTGCCGCCCCAGTCCTTTCTACCAGCTCCTGCTGGTCCTCTTTCTCCAAACAGACCCTTTGCAACATTTATACCTGTGCCATACAGTCTGCATACGAGAAAATGCAATGTTTCCTCATCCTTTCTCCTTTATTTCCATTCTTCTCCCCTGTTATCCCCCTACTGTTAGGTCCCTCCCCTCCACACGGACCCCCCATCGTTAGGCCCCTCCCCTGCATGTGGACTCCTCCCACCATTAGGCCCCTCCCCTCCACACGGACCCCTCCCCCCATCGTTAGGCCCCTCCCTTCCATATGGGCCCTTCTTCCACTTTCATGCCTTATATAAACCTTCAATCCCAGCAGACTACCCTCTCTATAATGTGCCCAGAAATGAGAGGGACATGCCATTTAATCCTCAGCATGGACCATCTGTGTCCTTGAAAAGACAGAGAGCTCCATCGAGGCCTGATCTGCCATTCTTCCTCGGTCGGCTTCATGCTTAGCCAACCCTGTACGGGCAAGTTCAACCACATTAAGATTTTCGTTTACTTCTATTGATTCTTGAATAAAGCTTTGGATTCCCACACTGAACAAACAACAGTGTGAAGGTAAGTTTGAACTTCAGAGAAGCAATAAGTGGTTGCTTTTAAGTATAAGCGTCTTCCCAACATCACAGGGCATATTCTTGTATGAAAAATAGTTGTTGAGAAATTCAAATTTAATTGTGCATATTATATTTTATATGGCAACTCTAAGTAGGCCGTGCCTTCAGTCTGGATGCCAGTATCAAAATGTCACTTCTGTGGACTGAGAAAAATTGGGGATGCAAACAAACAGACAGACAGACACATATACACACACACAGAGGGAGGGAAGTAGGAAGGGAAAGAGTAAGGGAGGAATTAAGGGAGGGAGGGAGGGAGAGAGAGAGAGAGAGAGAGAGAGAGAGAGAGAGAGAGAGAGAGAGAGATCTTAGTTTGTCTGCTTAGAAACAAAGTGTTGGTCAAGTTTGCCTCAGCCTGGCTTAGCTCAGACAGTCTGGTCCCCCAATCACCTGCGTATTCTTTGCCTTCTTTCAAGTCCTGGTGAGAGTTGGGGAGATGGTTCTGGTTTACAGGTTCTGCTTCTTACACTTTGCTGGCTGCACAGCCCAGGAAGCCAGTCACGGGCTAAAACAGGCCCCTTAATGTTATTTTAACGACATGATCCCCACATTGCAAACGGTCCTCTTAGCTGTGGCCTCTAGAATAAAGTAATTGACCTTGACGCCATTTAGCTGGGGACACATAACTCATGTCATGGTCAATTATCTCTTGGTAGACTTCAGCACAGTGGGGGCCATTGTCCACATAATGACTATGGGGCTCGAAGGGTCTATTACTGCGAAGGCCCCTCACAGGCCTCACCTGCTCCATTCACATCTGCACCCCACATCTGCACACTCAGCACTGTGCCTGGCACACTCAGGATCCTAACACACAGGGCTCTGTGCTAGATGAGGAGTCACAAGAAGTGACAAGTGAAGTCTTGTCCCCATTGTCGAAAGGTTCAGTCTAGAGGTTTCAATAAACGGCAAGGGATGCTTAGAACGGGCACCAGAGAACCTTGGTAGTTGGAGAGTTCCCTGGTGTCTTAGTCAGGGTTTCTATTCCTGCACAAACATCATGACCAAGAAGGAAGTTGGGGAGGAAAGGACTTATTCGGCTTACATTTCCATACTGCTGTTCATCACCAAAGGATGCAGGACTGGAACTCAAGCAGGTCAGAAAGCAGGAGCTGATGCAGAAGCCATGGAGGGATGTTCTTTACTGGCTTGCCTCCACTGGCTTGCTCAGCCTGCTCTCTTATAGAACCAAGACTACCAGCCCAGAGATGGCACCACNCAAAAGGGGCCCTCCCCCCTTGATCACTAATTGAGAAAATGCCTTACAGCTGGATCTCATGGAGGCATTTCCCCAACTAAAGCTCCATTCTCTGTGATAACTCCAGCCTGTGTCAAGTTGACACAAAATTAGCCAGTACACCTGGCTAATTGGTATTTAGAAAAATAAACTGAAGGTGAAGAATAGGCTTTATAACTGAGCCAGAAGAGCGAAGCTCAGAACACTTAGCTTTACCTATGGTTTTTAAGCAAGTTATAAAAATGTTTTCTATCCTCAGTTTATTCACCTGCAAAATGGAGATAATATTGTAACCTGGCTCGTAAGGCAAATATGATCATCTACAAACTGGAGGACATTTTGTCACTGTAAGATGTAACGTGCAGAGCATGGGACTGAACCATGCCCATCATAGGCAGTTTCACACAGAGGCCATGCCCACCCATCACAGACTGTTTCACAATAGGCCACGCCCATCATAGACAGTTTCACACAGAGGTTAAGGTAGGATGCTATGCCAGTGACCTGGGTTTATACAAGTTGGCTTTTTCACATGATGACTCTTTGACCTTTAGCATGCGGTTAATATCTGTGCCTCAGTTTCCTCTTCTATTAAGTGAAGATAACTTTGCCAATTAGCTCAAAATAATCTGTGAACATTAATTGAATTACTGCACAGGACTACAATAAACACTCAGCAAATTCTATTTACAGTTAATATCAATGGCAACATCTGGGCATGGTAGGGAGGACAGCGGATGTGATGCTTTGAGGCTGCTGACATAAACCGCTCACCTAATTAGAGACATCTTTCTGTTCCATCATGAAGAGGGTCAGTTCAAGAATCTAGGAGAGATACAAATTTTGTTTTCTGTTGAGTACATAAGTTTCAATTCAAGAGATGCTTGTAAAAATCATGTTGTTCTATCAATAACTCCCAAATAGCTGTCAAATCAAAACGTCAGTGCTGGAAGATGGGGAGAAATGGAAAACTGATTTATTCATTCTTAGTCAATAAAATAAGCAGGCAGTAGCCAGATTATAAACACCCTATGCAAAGTGAGATTTACAGACGTAATATCAGAGGATGGAATTATCCCAGTTTAAAGCATAGTGCTGTTGAAGCAAGTTCTAGTAGAATTTACAAGGGGACAGGGGTCCTTCGGGAGTCAGCCCCTCCACCCTGAGGTCTGCTAGCAGCAACTTCAATTTGCATTTTCCAGAAGGCAAGTCGGAGTGTTTTCTAGAAACACTGTAGGGGAGAGAAGAAAAACAACCCGGCTGGATGCATCTGCTTTGTTTAAAACTTCCCGTTACTCAGGACTGTTAGGTTTATAAATCAAAATTATGTGTCCAGCAAGGAAATGGGAGGTAAAACTGTTTCCAAAAGAAAAAAAGAAAGAAAAGAAGAGAAAGCAAGTGATTCATTTTGGCCAAAATAATTGAAAATGCAGAGACTGCACATTTGTGCTGCTTGGCCCCAGAGTCTGTGCATTCGAGGCTGCTCGGGCCCAGGCTTATATTTTGCCTTTACAGCAATGTAGCAGATTTCATGGTGAAGATGAGCTCCTCAGATCAGTGAATCCTTACTCTATTTGGTGAAATTACATAGGGCCCAGTCCTTGACAACTTGAAGGATTTTACTTCTGCTTTACTAGAACCAGCCTCCAAGAAACAACAGAACTGTGCTATGCTCCTTCTGTGCAAAAGAAAGAAGGGATAGAAGGAAGGAAGGAGGGAGAAAGAGAAGAGGATGAAAAGAGGAAAACAGAAAAGTGAAAAGGAAGCCAAGAAACAGAAGAGAGAGGAGAAGGAAGGGATGAAAAGAGGAAAACAGAAAAGTAAAAAGGAAGCCAAGAAACAGAAGAGAGAGGAGAAGGAAGGAAAGAAGGAAGGAAGGAAGGAAGGAAGGAAGGAAGGAAGGAAGAAGGGAGGGAGGGAAGAAAGGAAGGAGGGAGGGAGGGAGGGAGGGAGGGAAGGAAGGAAAGAAGGAAGGAAGGAGGGAAGAAATGGGAGAAAGAAGGAAGAAAGGAAGGAAAGGAATGAGAAAGGAAAGGAATAGGGAAAGGAAATGAAGAATGAAGGAAATGAGGAAGGAAGGAAGAAAGGAAAGGAAGTAGGAAGGAAGGAATGAGGGAAGGAAGGGAGGAAATGAGGAAAGAAGTAATGAGGGAAGGAAGAAGGGAGGGAGAGAGGGAGGGAAAGAAGGAAGGAATGAAGGAACGTAGGAACATAGTAACGTAGGAAGAAGAAAACGTCATTACTTTTTCCAGTGGCACCAAGTCAGACCAAGTCTTACAGCAGAGGGCCTCTTGGAATTTATCTTTGAGGACCCAAATCACATCTGGATACAGGGTCCTAAGTGAATACAGCTCATGGAAGATGTGGAAGGTGAGCTTGCTGGAATGTGAAATATGGCAATCTTGAATGGTGCCACTAATCTTTAGGAGTACCACACATTTCATTGGTGTCTAGGTAGGGCATCAGAGAGAGCCCGGGATTGAGATCGCCAGGCTCCCAGCTTTCCTCCTAAGAAGTCCAAAGCATCCGTGTTTAACATAAAACACTACAGGGAGAGTTAAATGGCACAGGAAAGGTAGTGCAATGAATGGAGATTGTAGAAGAGGAAGGACTTCTCACCCCCCTCCCCCCAGCTAGAGAAATTGAGGAAGACAATCAGCTTTGAAGCAGAGCTCTGGTGTGTGGTCAAGAGCCAAGGGAAGGTAGCCAGCAGAGGGTTATGGGAGAATGGGAAGGGAGTAAAGGGGTTGGTGTGCCTGGATCGATCTACAAGTAAGAAGAGAACTGAGAATTGACTAAACTAGCAGAGTAAGCCTGTGTGGGGCTGAGAACAGAACCCCCAACTGCCTGTTCCAATTTCAGGGCTCTTCCCCAAACGGGGTTGGGGAGACCGATCTTGGTAAATATGGTGGAGTTCTTTGTATTCTTATGACCCAAATGAGGGAACTTCAGGGCAGCCATGGGTACAAGACTTACCTATTCACAGCCCCACCTCGAGGCTCAGAAAGTCCTGTGAAGAGAACTTTTAGAAATGAAAGTCTCTGCACACACCATTCATCTTTGCAAATACGACCTCACCCAGTTGCAGGCAAAACAGGAATCTCATTTATACCAGTAGAAAAACTAGGCACTATAGGAGGGACGGAAAATACAGGGGCCATTACCCGAGACAGTTTTGTTAATTGTATCAAAAAATTTGCATAGCTGAGTTCCTTTTTATTTAAAAGAAAAGAGAAGGAAGAGATGGAGGAAGGAAGGAGCAAGAAAGAGAGGGAGGAAGGGGTACAGAGTGGAGAAATGAAAAGGAAGAATGAAAGAAAAGAGGGAAGAAGAAAGGGAGGGGGAGGGAGGGAAAGGAGGGAGATGGGAGGAAGGAGGGAAGAAGGGAGGGAAAGAGGGAGGGATAGAAGAAGGGAAGGGAGGGAGGAGGAAGGGAAGCAAAGGAAGGAGGGAGGGGGAGGAGGGAGGGATCAGAGGAGGGAAGGAAGGAGGGAGGGAAGGAGGGAATAAATCGTTGTTGGTTTTTCCCCCATTTAACATGTAGCCGTGTGATTCCCAGTTCCAGGAGCAAGTGAAACCAAGTGAGGATGGTTAGTTCCATCGTCAGTCCACGTGCCACATTGTGACATTCATTCCATTAAAGTTCTTCTTATTAATACAGTTTTATAACGAGTTATAAAACCTCTCTCTGTTGATGATTTGCCTTATGAAAAGAACGGCCATCCAGATCCCATTTGAGTGTGTTTGTGTCGTGTGGGGTGACTTCTGAAACAGCCTTTGCTGTGGACGAGCTCCTCCAGCTGGGCTCTCCGACCCCACAGAGGACACATTAGGCAGCAGTCCTTTTTTTAGAATGGGTTTAATCAAGTGCAACTTCCCCTTTCTAGCACAGTACTAAACACATCCAAGCTTTGGCTTTCTAATTTATTAGCCAGTAAATTACAGGAGCAAAGTTTTGTATATGGCCAGTGATTTGTTTTTGGTTTTGTTTTTTTTTTTTCCATGTGAAATGAGGGACATCATGGAGGGGCAGACCTAGCAGGCGAGGCACCCCATTCACTGTACTCACAAATAGGGAGCGCCCAAGTAGGAAAGAGTTGTACTCCATAAAAGGAAATAAATGGTTTTCAGGTTTTTTAAACCTTTATATATTGTGTATGTGATGTGTGTGCTCATAGGCATGCGTATGTGCAAGTATGTGTGTGTGCGCACGCATGCACGCACGCACGCACGCATAGAGGTCAGAGGACAACTGTCATGAACAAGTTTTTCTTCCCATCGTGTGAGGTTCTGGAGACGGAACTGCGGTCATCAGACTTGGTGTCTTTACACACTAAACCATCCTGCCATCCTGTAAAGTCCTCCTTCTTGCCACTGGAATTTTGAATTCTGCAGTAAACTGGTGAAAGATAAAGCACAACTTGTACAAGAAATGAGGCTAGAACCAGACACGTGGGACATCGGGGGACTTTGAACACACAGGCAACCAGAGAATAAAACAGAGGCCGCAGAGGCAGTTCATAGAGCTCACAGGGAGCACCATTTCTCTTGGAAGTCTTAGAGTCCTCATAGTTTTTTTGAGCAGAAAATAATATTAGCATATATTATTTGCCTCCAATTATACTTACGTTCTGAAGCTCAAACACTGGTTTAGATAATTGGAGGTAATTAATTATGTTTGAGGACATTAAATAGCCGACCAGTGACTCTTGGGAATGAACTGGAAGGAATCTCCAGTTCTAGCATTTTTAAAAAGGATGTATAGATTATGATCTTGTCTCTCTTTCCTCCTCTTGCTTTGGAGGAAGAAATCATGGGGCCTTTGGACAGGTTTTATAGTGACCTAGTGCCTGCTAAGACTGGATGTTGGAACTGGAGGAGTCTCTCAACAATTTGAAGCAAGAATCCCGCCCCTTGTTTCCTTTCAGCACGGTGTTGCTGTCAATCAGCTGGTTCCTTGTCCGCTCTCTCCTCCTCTTTCCATCCCATCAGGCACTGCGCTGTTTTGTTTCTGACTCTAGCTCTGCCGGAGAGATAAGCTCATTCCATTTATCTGCACTTCAGATAATGAACAACCATCCCTCTTAGATTAGGCATGTCTCATCTGAGGTCACTCCATCCTGTGTTTTCCTGTGGTGAAAATACTTTCTCTGAAAGGCGACTCAGCCATACATGGGAAGAGGGGCGCAGGGGACTGCCAGGGCTGTGATATATGGTGACGGTTCTGAAGAAAGTCAAAACCATTTAAAGACCAGGTTTTGATGAATTGCAGGAAATGGTGAATTTACAGCCATTCCAGAACTCCTAGGGACTGACTGTCATTGGGTGACCATGAGAATTTTAACTAGCATGTTGTAGAACCCAGATCAAGTCTGCGACAGAGCAGAAAGTTCTGTTTGGGTCTCCTGTTGTATAGAGGTCGCTTGTGGGAGACATGTTTAGAGTCTTATTTTTTATTTATGTGTACATGTGTGTCTGTATGTGCACATGCACATGTGTGTAGGTCCTCACAGAGGCTAGAAGAGGATGTTGGGTCCCCAAGTTGTAACTGCAGGTGGCTGCCAGCTGCCCAGTTTTGGTGCTAGGAATTTAACCCTGATTCTCTGCAAGAGCAGCGTGTGCTCTTAACTGCTGAGCCATCTCTCCAGACCAACAAAGATTTAAATTGCCTTTTTATTCTTTTTTGTTTACTTATTTGAGATTCATTTCTATTTGTCTGCTAAGGTTAAAAATTAGCAGGAAGGAGGGAAATGCCTACTGTAAGATGCTTAAGTAGAGAGAGTCTTTCCTGGTGTACACTACTATGGTGTGTTGGGTATAGATCAACTTCTCTTCCTATGTCAGTGTGCCTCCATCCTCCAGCCTTGCTGCTGCCTCACATTATGTAGAAGGGACCGCTGGGCATTCTGACCTCCTTTAATGTTGCTGGAGAACCACAGACTATCAAGATAACAGTGTAGGGTGACAGCTGAGCTGATAGGCACCATTATCCTAACATACAGTGACTTACTTAACGTTCACTAGGACAGTTGACAGTGACCCTAAAAGCTAATGGAGCAATTGTGACCAACCTTGTTGATGACGATAACATTTGATGGCTTTGGCTGAACCTGTAATGACTCAGCCCTGGAGATGCTCATTATATCATGTTGAGGATGTAGGGACAGCTGCAGCTCATCTGTGAATTCCTCCTCAGTTAACTTTCTGTGAGGCATTGTACTGAACCTGTGGAGCACAGCCTGTACAACGCTCAACACTCAGCGCTCAAGGCTGATCACTCTTGTTCTCGTGGTGAGTTCCAAGATGGGTCTTCCTCTCCCAACACAATGAATAAATTATTCAAAGCATGAGATATTCTTATAAAGGCCCATAGTGTTCTGATGGGGCAAGTCATTTAGGAAGAGGTGTCAATGTGCAGTCGGCAGAAAAAGGGAACCCTCCAAGGAGCTGTGGTAACAGCGCAGTTACTTAAAGAACATTTAAGCTGCAAGTATCTCTGTGGTTTGCGATTTGGCCCAATGCTTCAGTCACTCTGAGAAATTTCTCAAACTTTGGCTAATTACTTTAAGAAATGTAAGGCTTAGTACATGATTCTACTTCCCCAAATATCATGGGCTGTCTTCTGCATTTGGGCGGCCACTCACATGTGAGGAATTGATGAGAAAAACCAAGCAGGTTCTGGCCCACAGAAAGGAAACCAGCTGAAGCTCCAAAGCAGCAGGGAATGCTAACTGTTGATACAGGGAGTAATCACTACATAATGGCAATGAAGGGCTGTCTGTCAAATCCCAGAGACTTCATCAGAATAGTGGGGTGTGCTGGTTTCTTATGAGTGAGGAGAAAACACGTGATTAGATGTGCTGAAGCCCCAATATTCTCACATGTGCCTAGTCATGTTAATGTAAACAGCCAGAAGTGTGTGTGTGTGTGTGTGTGTGTGTGTGTGAAGTTTGCCCTTATCATGTCTTCATTTGGCTAATCGCCTAAAGTGGAACTTGTAGGTACAACACTGTCCCTCCCGCTATCATGTTGTGGAACGGGGGAGGGGGGGCTGTCATGTTGTTGTAGAGTAGACGGGTGCTCTTCCTTCTCCCAGTGAGCCAGTGTGAGGTCCGTGGACTGCAGAAAGCACTGATACATGCTACGATGTGCTGTAGTTGTGGCTTTTTCAATCTGGCCTGGAGAGGACCGACCCTGAGCTTTATCTGGTCTCACTCAGACCAAGACCAGCAGAGAGCACTACATGAATTGCTCCCTGAGTGGTAGGCTTCCGTTTTCTCTTCTCAGACGTATTTCAAAACTTGTATCTATGTGTTTGACACGTTTGTGGGTGTTTGAGAAGCCCAGAGGAGCCCAGAGGAGGATGTCTGATCCCTGGAGCTGGAGCTCTAGGAAGTTGTGAGCCACCTGACCTGTGGGCTAGGAAGTGAACCCCAGTTCTCTGGAAAAGCAGCAAGCACCCCTAACCACTGAGCCATCCCGCTAGACCAGAGGCTCTCAACCTTCCTACTGCTGTGGCCCTTTAATACAGTTCCTCATGCTGTGGTGACCCCCAACCATCAAATGATTTCCATTGTTACTTCATAACTGTAACTTTGCTACTGTTACGAATTGTAGATATCTGTGTTTCAGATGATCTTAGGTGACCCATGTGAAAGGCTACTGCTCTGGAGTCCGCATTAGTTTCATTTAAGTGATTAGATTAGGACTTTAAGGGAAAGGAGAGATGTGTCTTGTGCTTTAAAAACTTATGTTGGTTGTTCTTAAAATCTTCCTCTGTATCTGGCAAGGTATTTAAAAGGTGCTCAATATTTATTTGAATTAGTGGAAGACAGAGTCTCAGGTCCTACAATTTCTATGTTGACATAACTCCATGACAGGGAGCATTTGCTGTGTTCCACATTCTCACTTCCTCAGATGTACCCAAGGACAGTTCTTCTCCATCCTCTGTAGGCAATTTTCATTCCTGTGGTCAGTGCTGGCTAGGGAAGCAGACCAGCAAGACGCTAGTCTCTAAGCAAACCCAGAACCCTGGGTGAGATGACCCCGGCACCAGCCATGCCCATGCACTGGAATGTACAGAAGGACTATATTTTATATAACTCATGCTGATAATAATTACGGTTGACATGTTTTAAGTCATAGCTGTTTGCTGTGGTCTATAGCAAGACTATCTTGGACATGTCAGTGATATAAATGATGACACAGAGGCTTATTAATATTTTAAAGCTCAGGCCTTCACGGGGCAGTCTCCTGACTACTCCAGCCCGCCTAACCCTGGCGTGTGTCCCGCCATGTGGCCAGGTCTACCTCTCTGCTCCAGTTCATCCTTCCACCTCCAAGTCCATCCCTCACCCCTCATCTCTTCTCCTTATGTCCCTCGTTCTCCTGAAGATCTGCCCTCCACTTCCACCCCAGAGATGCCCTTCAGATCTTTATTAAAGCCAATCAGATACAATTCTAGAATGCCTTAGGCAGGTAAGGAAGAAAAAATATTTACAAAATATGGGAGTGGCAGTGGGCCATAGCTCTCTGCCAGTACAGAATCATCAATGGAATATACAGAGACACACCTTCTCACAGTGTACCTCAATGGTGGTCCAACTCTGAGCATATAGTAATGTGGGCCTGCCTATCTACAAGGATTAGTCTCAGAAAGGCAACCTCATTCTTAAAGGGCATATGCAAGTCAGAGAGTTCAGATTTGACCCCACATTTTCTGTTCCAGATACATTGCTACTCTGGAATCAAGGAACTAACAAATAAAGCATACGATTTATAACAGATAAACAAGCACCCAACTCCTTTATTCTGGGTGTTCTCACACACACTTCTGGTAACGCCTTTTGTGGACTCAGAGCCTTCAACTGTGTAAAGAGCTGTATGTTGGATGTCTCCTCTGTCCTCACTATAGTTGTGTACAATAGAACTGAAATCATGAAATCGTTGCTTTCCCAAGTTCAGCTTGCTGGAAAGAAGTCTATCTACTAAATGTCCCTGGCCTTCACTGTCGCAAGCAATACCCCCCCGTGGGTGGTGGAGACTTAGTCCAGGCACTTCAAGGGCCTAGCGTGACATAATTGTGACGAACACATAATAGAGTGGGCAAACAAAGAAGCCCTTGCGAAACACAGAGCACATACTTCCCCATCTTACACTGTTCACAGCTTTACTGTGACAGCTCCCTCAACAGTTCTGTGTGAACCTGGAAATAATAAGGTCTGAGGGCCCCCTGATCTAAGAGCCCCATCTTTAGATTCCTTACCTAGGGCAACGTCTTTGACACCGCAGATTGCTTCTAAATGACTTGGAATGGAAGTGAGTCCCATGACCTCTTAAGTGATCATGCTGATAGTTGGCATACCTAGCCAGCAGGACTAATGGTGTTGTCCCCTCCCCCACACTTTAAATGGAATCTGGAGAAGTTGGGGGACTATTGGCTTCAACTTAACAGTGGGTGGCAGGAACTCAGAAGTTTAATCCCAGACCTGCTACTAATTTCCTGGATGGCTTTTTGGTGTGTCCATTAATCTCTCTCTATCACCATTTCCTTCTCAGGAGGAGATAGAAAGAATAATGGAATGTTTTATGCATTAATGCATTTATGATTCTAACGTGTGCTGTAAAAGCATAGCTTTCTAAAAAATGTTTGGTGGTAGGAGGTAAATCAAAAAAATCTAGTTTCTGGTCTTTTAATATGATGTATGGACGAGATTGTGTGTGTGTGTGTGTATGTGTGTGTGTGTGTACCATAGTTAGAAACCACACCTGAAGTAGACTAGAGAGGTGTGTAGTTTGTCGTGTAAAACAGCACTATACTTTCCAAGGGCCAGACAGAGTTCTCTAATAATAACCACCAAAGTATCTTAAAGGAGAGATGAGGGGCTTCTTTTGGTATCAGGACTAATAAAATTGAAATCTCACACTATCTCAAGAGGAGCGTTTTCATTAGTCACAGGCACTGTTAAACTGAAAATGGTCTCATTAGGACTCTGGCTGGAAGTCCTTAACATTTTCTGGTACAACACATCACTTTGGTCATGAATTTTGAAAACAATTCACCAAGTCAGCAGGATTTATATGAGAACAGAGAGGATGACGTGACCTCCCAGATGTCGTCTGCATGAACTACATTGCTTATTCTCTGAGAAATGCTCTTGACTGTTGTGCATCTATAAATTCTTCAGCCTTGTAGGAAGAGATGGGAAGGCTCTAAGGAGAACTCAAATCTTGTGTGCAATGACCCCTTTGCAAGACAGAACCAAAATGTGGTTCAGTGTTCAAGCTGACTTCTAGGCCATTCTGATTTTAAAAAGGCATTTCTATAACTTCAATGCAGTGTCTTAGTTTTACTCTTTAGTACGTTTTGTGTTTAGAGACAATAGTTTTTGACATCAAAATAATGAAATTACTTATTTTACAGAATCCACCTGTGTCATAGATTTCTTCTGTACCTTCAAGAATAACATCTGCCTTTTTCAGTTCCTAAAATGCCAACCGAGTCAAAGTGGTCTATGTGGTTTTAATATGAGAAAACACAATTTATTTTTTTTAAATGTGTTATTATTATTATTTTACTTACTCACCTTACTTACCTTACTTTACTTACCTGCTCACTGCCCCCTTCTGGTCACACCCTCCTATAATCCTCCCCATTCCCATTCTCCTCTGAGTGGGTGGGGGCCCCCTGGATAGTCTTCCATAAGCGTCCCCACACCCCATCCACTGTTTGGCTGTGGGTGTCTGTATCTGTCTGAGTCAGCTGCTGGGTGGAGCCTCTCAGGGGACAGTCATGCTCCCGTCTGCCAGCAGAAGAGAGTGTCATTAGTAGTGCCATCTGGGGTTGCCCATGGGATGGGTCTCAGGTTGGGCCAGCTATTGGTTGGCCATTCCCTTAGTCTCCATTCCACCCCTTGTCCCTGAATTTCTCAGAGACAGGATAAATTTTAGGTCAAATATTTTGTGGGTGGGTTGGTGTTGCTGTTGCTCCACTGGGGTTCCTGCTTGGCTACAGGTGGTGGCCTCTTCAGGTTCCATAACCCCAATGCTGTGAGTCATAGCTAAGGTCACCTCCATTAATTCTTGGACACCTTATCCCCCGTCTCTGTTTCTTCCTGGGAATGCCCCCTACCTCCCTACCCCAGTCAGTTGCAGATTTCCATTCATTCTCATGGCCACTTCTGTCTTTCCCCACACCTGATCCTGGACCCCACCCCCACCCCCATTCCCTTCCCCATCCTCTCTCCCACTCTCTTCCCTCCCACATCTGCCTCTCAGGACTATTTTATTCTCCCTTCTAAATGAGATTCAAGCATCCTCGATTGGGCCTTCCTCCTTGTTTAGCTTCTTTGGGTTTGTGGACTGTAGCATGGGTAGCCTGTATTTTATGACTAATATAGACTTATAAGTGACTATACACCATGTGTGTCCTTTTGGAATTGGCTACCTCACTCAGGATGATATTTGCAAGTTCATCCATTTGGTTTCAAAATCCACGGTGTCTTTGTTTTTAATCGCTGAATAGTATTCATTGTGTAGATGTACCACATTTTCTGTATCCATTCTTCAGTTGATGGACATCTAGGTTGTTTTCAGTTTCTGGCTATTATGAATAAAACTGCTATGAACATAGTTAAGCAAGTGTCTTTGTGGGATGGTGGAGTATTTGCCTCAGGTAGAACTATTTACAGTTTTCTAAGAAACTGCCAAATTGAGTTTCAAAGTGGTTGTAGAGAAAAGATGACTTAGAAAGTTATAAGCAGACAGACCAGTTTAAAGATGCTACTGTACCAAGGGTCCACATTGTGTCTAGAGGACATGCAAGTCTCTATACTTCATCCTGGGAGATGTCTGGGAGTGAGCTGTATCTAATTCCACATGATTCTTCCTGGAATTCACTTTCAGCATTTTATTATTTCTCTATCTATATATTAAGTAAATCTATGGATCATTCTCTCTTCCTCATTTCATGTGTGCATGTATCTGTGTGTCTGTCTGTGTGTTTCTTTTATTGGAGATGGAAGCAAGGCCTTGAACAACCTAGGCAAGTATGCTACAGCTCAGTGCAATCATTCATAAGATGTTTGCTCATGAGATCACTTTGACTTGGGGTCATTTGTTTGGTGTCATAGAGGAGACAGAAATCAAGGCCAAAGGCAGACTGAATAAGTCAAATTTTATGGAATTATATTTTTAATTAAGTTGGGATCTGTGTACTTGGGGATGAACCTGGACAAAATTCACTATCTTCCTCCTAATATTGGAATATAGAATGAATTGTGTCTGTGTTGGACAGAATATGGAAACAAAGGAGAGAAATAATAATAATAATAATAATAATAATAATAATAATAAATAAAAACAAATACAGCTATCCTAGTGTAAGTTCACATTCCTGGGCATGCCATGGTCTGGGGGAATTCTAGAGCTCCAAACCTTGCTTTGAGATAGGCTGTATCCACAAGAGCTCCAGAGGGTTGACAGAAGTGATCACAAAGGATCTGACAGCGACAGTTATTTATAAATTTATTTACAAAGCCCCAGATGCAGATTTTACTCAGTTCAGGTTGGTGACTTTTGGTACCTGGGAAGTGGTCCTATAGGTGACATTTCACTGTCAAGGTTGTGTTTCAGCATTGAGGGACAGAAATGCTCGTGTGTGGTTGAGGCAACCTTGTAGTACAATATCTACAACTGTCTTGAGACCAGGAGGAAAGATTAAGTCTAGGTTCTAAAAGCTTACTTAATGTGTACTACATTGAGGTTCTCAGACTTCAGACATTTTATATCAAAGAAATAATACCTGAATGTGTGTGTGTAATATGATTGTGTCTATGTGTGATATGATTGTGTGTGTGATGTGATTGCGTGTGTGACATGATTGTGTGTGTGATATAATTGTGTGTGTGTGCGTGCGCTTATGCATGTGTGCTCGGGCATACATGCACAGGTATGCTTGCTGCCCTTCACATGTTTTTACCGGGACTCAGCACTTGTGTGTGAGGACTTCTGCTTTTCTAAAGTTTAGACCTACTGACAAGCACTGTGGCGAAGTTCCCAGAAGTGTTTACACACCATGACAGCACAGATACTTTGACAGTTGTGTTAATTTTCCTTAGGCTTGTGAGAAATTTGCTTCAACTTTTTAAAAAACTTTCTCGCAGTGAACATGAACTGCAGATGAGGGCTGAGAAAAGAGGAGCAGTCTTGATATGGTCACCAGACATTGGGATCTCTGTCCCCAGAAGAATCTGTGACTGGAACAGAATAGAGAATATAAGAGCTTGTACAGAGACTCTTAAGAACAAGAATGTTTTGAGTGAGGTTTTTGAATGCTTAAAGAAGAATCCATGTAGGTGTGGCATGGTGTATGTGGTAATGGGATATGTGTATACATATACATACATGTATATATGCCTATATTGTGTGTGTTATGTACATACTGTGGTGATGTATATGATGTATATGATGATATATATATATGATGCTGTGCATTCTCCCACATATGTTTGTCTTGGATGCATGTGTATTGTGGAGCACATTGTCTGTGCATACGTATGTACTTATAGCAGGCTGAGAAGGAATATAAAACACAGCATAAATGTAATCATCCCTGTGGTGGTGACCGTGGTTCCTATCCTATTAGAGACTAGCCTATGAAGGGCATTTTGATTTTCAAATCACACATCTAATAAGGTTGTTAAGAAATGAGGGTGTTGACTTGGCTGCCATCTGAGTCTCTGGCTAGAGGAGAATCTTGCAGGCTGAAGTACAGCGGTTGTTTCCAAGGCCCTGACATCCTGGCTGCAGTTAAGGCTCAGATCTACAATCACTTGGTTCTGGGAAAACCTCTTCCTGGTTGTCTTCCCTGCCTCCCTCAGTTCCAGTAACCCCCTGTTGCTCACTTCTCTGGTAATCTGGGAACAAAATGGTTTTCATCTGCCAAGGAGGAGTACCTGTGACCTGTGCACATCAATCTTACAGCCTTCCCTTTCTGGGGCATGGGGGTGAGGGGGTGGGGGGGGGGGGGGGGGGGGGGGGGGGGGGGGGGGGGGGGGGGGGAGTGAGGTGCAGTGGGGGGGGTGATTATTCATCTCTCTTTCTGGGCTGGCCTTTGAGGAGCTCAGCTTAGCAGGCCTTGAGCAGAGGAGCCAGCGCTTGGGGGAAGTGCAGCTCTGGGCACAGGAACACCACCCTTCCCTTGGAGTCACATTGGCCTCTAGTGGCTCCCAGGCAACTGACAGACGGCTCAATCATTTCCTCAGGGCCAGCGGGCTCCCAGCACCAGCTGGCTTTGACATTAAGGCTGCACCCTGACTGACAGGGGCCCTGTCCTTGACTGAGCCCTGGAGGCCCGGGAGAGTCTATTCAAATCCTCCTTTACTCTGTTGATTTACTGTCCCTGTTGGCATGTTGTTGATCCATTTTCCCTCTCCGTTTGCTCACAGGGTACCCCAGAAACCATCCTCTAGTAATATATTTGGTTTATGATTTCCTCAGGAGCCAAGGAAGAAAAACACCGTAGTGGTGCACCTGTTGGATTTAATGTGCCCAGGGCTCTTCAGCCAGGAAGGCACAGAAAGAGACTGTGAGGGCCTCAAAGCCATCTGGAGCTCCCATTATTCTGTCCGGATACCATCAGAAGCTGAATGAAGTCCTTTTGAAATAGATTTGTTATTTTATTTATAGCTATATTTGGACTCCACTCCCTCAGAGTCTGACTCTGGCCAACCCACCATTAGAGACTATGATTCCAAATGGCAGCTATGGGAGAGAGTAACTGTGGAGCAGCAGCCGGAGTGCAGGGAGGATGGGTGAGTGACGAGCCTCCACTGTGGAGGGTAGAGGCCATTCTTGACCCTCTCTCTCTGTCTCTATCTCTCTCTTTCACACACATACACACACACGTTAAATCACTCAAGAGAAATAAGATAAAAAAGTGTTCAACACTTAAGGGACATTTGAGGGGTCTTGAAAGAAGAGAGACCAAGTATCTGTGCTGATCCTCTTAGCTTCTTCCCCGTCAGGTATCCACGGACGGTTATAGGGCAGAGTGAACTGAATCTGCTTTTGGAATTTCTTTTTGTCTGGGCTAGAGTGTTTAGAGAGTGAGCAATAACCAACCTTCAGACACAAAAGTGAGGTTGACAGCTGACCATTTTTAGTTCAGATGAGTTTCAAGAGTTATACAAGAGATTCTCCTTTCTACATCTCTTCCCAACACCCAATATCCAGAGAGAGAGAGAGAGAGAGAGAGAGAGAGAGAGAGAGAGAGAGAGAGAGAGAGAGAACATGAATGTGTATGGGTAGTGCCGGGGAGGAACTGGGGAAGGAAAACATGAACATAATATAGTGGATAGAAAACTTTAAAAAGTCAAAACATTAAAAATAAAGCAATCAGCAAAAGGAGGCAAGAGAGCCTAGAGCAAAGGACACAAGAGACAATGTGACTCATGTCTAAGAACACGTGTGTATGGGAAGTGGATAAAGAAGGGGGGTGTGGTTCCTGATTTTTGGTTTAATGGTTTCCTCAGTGGTTCTTGAAGAATTGTTCTCTGGCCTATGGCATTAGCAGCATGTGCAGGCATAGCAGGAATTCAATGCTTGTACCCCTCTTTAGATGCTGAGTAGCAGACACTTCCAGGTCACATCAGCCAGGGAAAGGAAAGCATCATACTGATAGAGAAGAGGGCTTTCAGCATAGTGTCTACATCAGGCATCATCCCCAGGGGAACCAGTTAATTAGCTTTGTAGTCTTCCATACTGGCAAACGAGTGCTGTTTTCTCCCCCTCATGGAAAACTGACAGCTATGTCACACTTCTCCAGTTTGGGCAAATTCTAGAAAGCACATTTTTGAGATGGCCATGATCTCATAAACTGTTGGCCCCAAATAGAACAATGAAGTTCAGTGAGAATCTCACAGTGAGATACCCTTCTAATGTGGCTGTCATTCCTGCCCTGACATGTAGGTCTGGACACGAGAGGGTGTTTGAACCTTTGACATACTATCATGTTCCCTGAGAACCATGTCCTAAGGTACCCCAGATCTTACATCCCTTCATACAGTTGGATGTAGCAGCATTTCAGTGCAAAGTTTGTCCATGGAAGATCTTATTCTTCATGGAGGTTTCCAACCTTCATGCCTTCCATGGCCTGGTTTTATAATTTTGGGTGTTTCTGGGTCTTTTTTTTCTCATCCATAAAATTAGAGACTGGACACGAGTATCTATAAGCTTCTTCTGTAGCCTATGACTGCTTCATTTCAGTATCCCCAAGTCACTCAAAGAGAAGTGATCTTGCTTATGTGAGAGATAAAATAATCACCACTTCTAGGTGGAGTAGTAAATTAGACAAGGTCTTTAAATTTAATTTTTAATTTTAAAAGTGTGTGTGTGTGTGTGTGTGTGTGTGGGCGCAGGTATCAATGAAGGCCAGAAGAGGGTGTCAGTTCCCCTGGGGCCAGAGTTATAGGCGATTGTTCACTGCCTAATGTGAGTCTGAGGAACCAAATAAAGGTCCTCTGGAAGAACAGTATGGACTATTAAATGCTAGCCCTCGGAAATCTTAGAGAGATTTGTAAGAATTGGTCTACAAACCATCCAGGTCACAAATGTCATCTTTTATTTTAAATGTTGGAAATCAAGCTACCAAGGTATCAATTTATTATAAAAACAATATAACAAAATAAGTCCATGGTGAACAACAATACAATGAAACAAGTCCATAGTCAAAAACAATATAAGAAGCAAGTCAGGTCCACAGTCATCATATGGGAAAACTGACATGGAAGTTAATCATAAAGCAGAGTAGAGGGAAATTATAATCCAGGAAGGAAGAATCAGTTGGATTATCTTGATGACCAGTGTATTTCTCTAACCCCAGCCTCCCGCCAGCAGAGGTGGGGAAAAGACTACATGTACGCCAAGGCAAGGTTTGAGCAGTTTCCGCAGCTCCCCGCTGTAGCTTCCTTTATTCTCTCTACAGCAGCTCTATTCCATTTATTATGGGGGATTGCCTAATTTATCCCTTTCCACCCTCTGCACTCATCTCTCATCACTCTTCATCATCCAGTCAGCATTCAGCATGCTCTGTACACGAGCCATGCATGCAGACAGGGTGCGCGTTGATAGGCCAGTGACTCAATATCATACTGTATGACGTTTTGTGTCAGTTGGGCAGCATGTGATCACTCAGGTGCGCAGCATGTGATCATTCAGGTGTTCAGGTGTGCATAATCAGGTTTTTGGTGAACAAGCAGGGAATCACGGGGCTTGGCAGTGAGCCAGGGCACCATCTTGGCTGCTGCTTCCCACATCTCCCCCTTTCTGTTTAATCAAAATGTTTGGGGGTGGCTGTAAAAAGAGGGTTGGTGAAGCACCTGTTTTAGGCCACAAGGCTTGCATCTGCATCTAGCACCCAGTAACTAGGCCTTTTTTAGGTCCTAGGTGGGCAAGGGCTCTGCCTTAGGCTATGCGGGGGTGGGGGTGGTCCCACAATAATCCCATCATTGAATCACCTTGCAGCCAAAAAAGGGGTGTGCATCTGGCTCATGGCACCTCAATATTCCCGTCATTGGTGACTTCACAGTTTATGGCCCTCAGCCACTATTAGGAGCCAAACATGGGACGAATTACCTGACTCTATAGCTTCCACAGCTTGAATCGACAACCGTTTATCAGCCAGCACTGGTCTGCACATACGTATCGTCCACCACAGCATACCAATACATAAAGCACACAGCAAAAAATCCCCAGAAGGCAATCCCTCCCCAATCCTTGAGGAAGCTGAAGGTCCCCTGGATCATCTTCAACCACTGCTGAGTGGTGGCAATCTCCACACAGATGTTATTCACTGCAACAATGGATGCCCATAATTATTTCATCCAAATTTGCAGAATAAATTAGCTGCACGAGAAAAATTCTGAAACTGCACAGAGGTTATGCAAATTCCTGACATATGGGTTACACATGACACAAAGACTAATTGCTCCAGAATATCTATCTGCCCTTGGAGCAAGTCCACTCTCTGATTTACTAATAAGATTCCAGTTTTCAGCTGAGTCTCTGTAATCCCTCCACCTGAGTCACAGTGAAGGCAGCTTGGGGGCTATAGGTAGTTACTGACTCTTTAAGTTTCTGAATTGTTTTCCAATCTAATGGCTCATGATATCATTTCCCTTGCTGATCTTGAAACACTGGGAAGGCACCAACTTTGAAAGGCAGATTTCGCCATACTGAAGCATGGTGGCTGTGCTTTCCTTCACTTGCTCTTTCCCCATTATAGAGAGGGGGTGAGGGCAAGGGTTCAGGCAGCCTTCCTTGCCTAAAACTCAACTACTCAACTTAGATATCATGCTAGTCACTTCATCTCCACTGTCAGATGATTCATATGAACTTCCCTCCTCACTCTCTTGTTCTTTATCCTCTTTTCTATTTTGCTGGCTTCTCATTTGCCTTTTTCTGCTTCTGCTGCATGAGCCTTTATGACACCCTGGACATAATTTTGGACGTCTCACGGGAGCTGCAGTAGTTGGCTGCACGCGATTGGGACAATCTCTTTTAAAATGCCCAGCCTGGCCACAGGAAAACTTTTCTAACTCAGCAGCATTCTTTCCACTTTTTCCCACCTGGCAAAATTTAACTAAAATCCAAATTGCTAACAGCTGCACCAATGCTGCTCTTACTTTCATATTTGAAGCAATCTTCTCCTACTCTCTTCACTTTTAACTTCGTCCCTATACTGGGAACCTAATTCCAAACCTCACTTAACTTTATCCCTGTACTGGGAGCTTAACTTGTCCCTATACTGGGAACTTTAACTCCGTCCCGTAACCCCGGGAGCTTGACTTGTCCCTATACCGGGAACTTTAACCTAGCACTAGATTACTACTCTTTACCACGGAACTCACCCACAACTCTTGCTTCTTAATTCAGCTGTTCTTTTCAGAGTTCCCTGTATGGGCCACCAGTTGTTGCGGACCCCACACTCCGTCCAGTTCTGCAGAGGTGGGGCAAAGATGACACGTACACCAAGGCAGGGTTTGAGCAGCTTCCACAGCTTCCTGCTGCAGCTTCCTTTATTCTCTCTATAGCAGCTCTATTCCGTTTATTATGGGGGATCGCCCAATTTATCCCCTTCCACCCTCTGCACTCATCTCTCATCACTCTTCATCATCCAATCAACATTCAGCACTCTCTGTACACCAGCCATGCATGCAGACAGGGTGCGCGTTGATAGGCCAGTGACTCAATCATGCTGTATGACACTATGCATCAGGCAGACAGCGCATGATCACTCAGGTGCACAGCGCGTGATCATTCAGGTGTGCATAATCAGGTTTTTGGTAAACAAACAGGGAATCACGGGGCTTGGCCAGGGCGCTGTCTTGGCTGCCACTTCCCACAGTGTAGACAACAGTTAAGTAGCAAAACAAGACGCAGGGAAAGATGCACCCATATTCACCGCTGGAGTGAGAACAAACTAGCCAGCCATTATAGAAGTTAGTAGGGAAATTAATTAAAAAAAAATGACAGTATGGTATAGCTATTCTACTCTGGGAATATATCCTAAAGACTCTATTTTGTCATTGTACATTTATATTTATTGTTGCATTGCTCACCATAGCAAGGAAACAGAACTAGCTTACAAGTCCATCAACATGTGGATGTTAATGAAAACATGATATATATGTACATATATAGTATGTATATACACAGTGGGATTTCATTGAGATGTAAAGAAAAATGAAATTTACAGGAAAATTGAATGGATCTCGAAAGCATTATAGTACGGAAACAACTGTACCTCAGAAAAACAAATAGCTTGTGTTCTGTCACTTTTAATGTTTACATATATGTATGTATGCAGGAGTACGGGTGTATATAGAGGTTATGAAGCTCAGAAGGAGACCATAAGAGGAGAAAAGAGTGGGCCTGGGGACGCCAGAGCACATGTGGGGATATGTAAGCAGCAAGGTGGCTTCTGGAGTGGACTGTTGTAGAGCAGTCCTCACTTTTCCTAACAGTTCCTCATGTTGTGACCCTCACCATAGAATTATTTCTGTTGCTACTTCATAACTGTAATTTTGTTACTGTTATGAATTATAATGTAAATATTCCATATGGAGGTTATCTACTGTGTAACCCCTCTAAATCATCATTTGATCTTCAAAGGAGTTGAGATCCACAGGTTGAAAACCACTGATATAAAGGCAGGAAGTGGGATGGGAAGAAAGAAGGAGGAAATAAAACAACTTTTGTCCGGAAACAACAAGATCGATGCCACTTTAATACACCGCTTTGCCAACAGTGGTTGTCTTGCAGTATGCTAACAAGGACACATTCCTGAAAGTTGCTTTGATTACAGTCCAGGCACTGTAGAATACACTACACAATAGCCAGATTAGCTTCCTGGAACAGTATGGCTAAATCTGTCTTCCTTGCTTTATGGAGAAAGGCTTAGAAGGTGTCCTGCTGAGGTCTTCCCTCCACAAGCCCCTACAATGGCCTGCAGCTGCTAATCAAGACACCTGCGAAATCTTGTCAACACGAAACAGTGACTTTAATAACCTGCAGCTGGAATGATCCCAGGTCTTGGGAGAATGCTGCCCCCTCACATCTGGGAGGGATCTCGATGTCACAGTAGATCCTAAAGACTCACCCCCAGGAAACTGTCCGGTATGAAATGCATATTCTTAGGAGGCTGTGGTCCTTGCCAGAGCTTAGCATTGAGTTCTTACACACCTTGGTGATCCAAATCCAGGCTTAGTTCTCCAATTCATTCTCTGCAGGTTTGTCTAACTGTGGCTCACAGTCACCTTGTGCAACATGAAGGACCTTATACCGGATACCAGCCAGAAGGCTGGAAGGAAAAGAGCTTACTCATAGGGACAGAGGGAGGAAGGGTGTATACACACACACACACACACACACACACACACACACAGAGAGAGAGAGAGAGAGAGAGAGAGAGAGAGAGAGAGAGAGAGAGAGAGAGAGAGGCATGGTAGTGGGGAGAGGAGAGAAAGAAGGAGAGGACAAGAGGGAAAGGCGGGAGGGGAAGGAGGGGAGAATAATTTAGGATCAGTAGGCAAATGTAAAATGTAGCCTGGGAAATTTCAAGTCCTGTATTGAGCTCAGCAGAAAGCCATTTGATGTTGCTTTGTTTTGTATTCACCTAGGGTGAGCAGAGGCTGCAGGGAGGCAGGTCACTCTCAGTGTGTGCCCATGCGTGCTTCCCGAGAAAGGTCACTTCTATTATTCGTCTGTTATTACATGTGTTAGGGCTTCCATTGCAAAACGCCATAGACCATGTGGTTTAAATAACAGGATACATCATTCCATGATCCTGACACTACAAGTCTGAGGTTGAGATGTCAACGGGCAATCCCCTTTGAGGACAGTGAGGGAGAATTTGTTCCATGCCTTTGCCCTCAGCTCTGACAGCTTACTAGCTGTCATTGGGCATTCCTTGGCATGTGGGTTCACTGTCCCAGTCTCTGTTTCCACACTCATGTGCCAGTCTCATTTTATGTAAGTCTGTCTATATTTGAATGTCTCCTTTTGGTAATGACATCAGTTCTATTGCATTAAGGCTCTGCGTAATGACCTAATTTAACTCAATGGTCTTCACTGACTTCTTATCTTCAAAGAAAATAGCAGTCTAAAGAATTCAGAGTTAGGGACTTTGGGATGCAAGCCATCTCACAGAAGTCCCATTTCATACTGTCTTGGGTGAGGTGAGCCGCTTGCCTCTGCTCACTCTGTCACCACCTAGGGTTCTGTTTTGGTTTTGGTTGAGGATGAGCTGAGTTGACGAAGTCAGCTGATGTTTTCAAAGATGGCTGCTGTAGTGTCTCTCCTCTAAGATGTTCTACAGGATATAAGGCCTTGATGGTCTGCACTGAAAGGTGGGGTCTCTTCTTTCCTCCGCATCCATGGCCATCTCTCACGACTCCGTAGTACAAAATATAAATCCCGTTCTGGGAATTTCAAAGCCAGCACTTCTGAAGCCTTGAAATTGATCTCTTTGTGATGGGAATCCATAAGAAACACCCTCATTCAGGGTGTGTATTGCTGCGAGGAAGCTCAGAGCTCCTCTGGAAGAACCAGGACCCCTCAGCAGAGCTTGTTATATGGATGGGAAGCCTCAACTTCCAGCCTTCTGAGGGTGACTCTACACACTCTTCTAGATGAGCCCTGTGAGCTCAGCCCAAGCTGCAGAGATTCAAACCATCCCAGGAGAAATTACTAGGAGACAACCATGGTGCTGAATCCCAGCCAGACCACACAGCCTCCAAGAGATAATGTTACGTTTTGTGCTCAGCTGTAAAGTTTGGGGATTCTTCACCAAGAAATCAATGGAAGAATTGATTGCCAGTTGTGGTGGTGCATGCCAGTAGGATTTGCTAAAGGAGGCAGAGGCATGAGGATCATGAGTTTGAGGCCAGCCTGGGCTACATACTTTAGAAGCAGGGCAGTGGTGGCACATGCCTTTAATCCCAGCACTTGGGAGGCAGAGGCAGGCAGATTTCTGAGTTTGAGGCCAGCCTGGTCTACAGAATGAGTACCAGGACAGCCAGGGATACACAGAGAAACCCTGTCTTGAAAAACCAACAAGAAAGAAAGAAAGAAAGAAATAGAGAGAGAGAGAGAGAGAGAGAGAGAGAGAGAGAGAGAGAAAGAAAGAACGAACTGATTATAGTGCTTAAAGAAAGGGGTCCTCCATTTATGTAGCTCTGTAATATTTTATAAGTTCAGTCTACACCCATGTTCTGCAAACTATTTCTATACTCCATTTGTTTGAAAAGATAAAACTTCCCTATTTTAGCCAAATGACTCACTGAAGCAATGAAGTTTGCTTAGTGCTCTCTCTCTCTCTCACACACACTCTATATATTCATATCTAATCCATATATCCATATTTACTATATCTATATCATCTGTATCTATATACCTCCTATATACAATCCCTATAAATATGATATATATATATATATATATATATATATATATATATATATATATATATAAAATCTTAGTAAAAAATGAATATAGAATATAGGCCTCTACTTGGCAGTATTATTTTGACAGGATCAATGCTTATGTAAAATCTTAACTAATTTATTCATCACAGATTGTGAGGAATTGTGAGTAGACTCCTCAGCCTAAATCTCCAGGAGCCAGGACCCAATACCTGAAATCCTTTGGGTTTTGCATTTCTCACAACCAAGTATGGAAACAGTAGTGCTTCCCCCTCTATCTGTCTCTCTGTCTCTGTTTCTCTCATTTTAAATATATTTTAGGAACTGTTTCATATAGAAATGAGTTGAGGTCTGTTAAGTGATCAGAAGCCGCTATGAGCGAATCACCGTGTTTATGAGGCATAGGATAAAATCTCAGTGAGTAATGGTCAGATCAAAGTGGCTCCTACATCTAACACCTCAAACATCCATCACTTATTTTTCATGTTAAAAGCATCCAGGAGCCTTCTATTTTACTTATAAATGCTTATTACTGATACCCTACTGTGATGTGGAATACCCACATGCTTTTATCGTATCTGTTTTGGTACTTATTAAACATCTTCTTCCTACCCACCCTTCTCCCTCTATTCTCCCCATTCTTTATGCTCTCTTCCTAGCTGGGCACCATATTTATCTTCTATACACGATGAAATCACATGGTATTTCCTTTGTGTTCCTGGCCCATTAATTAAGAGATAATGTCTTCCAGGCTCACATGTTTGTCATTAAAACAACAACAACAACAACAACAACAACAATCAGGATCTCATTTTTCATGACTGAATAATATTCCATGTGCTTGCTCTCATTTTCTTTTATGTGTTCATCCACTGATGGACACATAAACCAGGTATTGCAGGTGTCTCTTTGATACAGTTTCCATCTATATTAAATGTATGCCCAGAAATAGACTTGCTGGATCATGTGATAGGATTTTGATGCTTTGAGTAACTTCCACACTGTTTACCATAATGGCAATACTGATTTACATCCCCACCAAGAGTAGATCAGTTTCTTGTCCTCCACACCCTCATCTGCATGTGCTGTCCCTTCATCTCTTGTTAGCAGCCACTCCACTCTAACTGAGCAGCAGATGGCATCGGGCTGCAATTTACATTCACGTTTCCCTGATGATTAGGGACACTGCACATTTCCACCTCCTTGCATGTTTCCTTGTCTTTGTAGAAAAATGCCAGTTCAGATAACTTGCCCCTTCTTACACATTAGATTTCTTACTTTTGCTGTTGGCTGGTTTGAATTCCTTACATGTTTCAGACATGACTTCCTCGTTGAGTTGATAGATTGCAAATATAGTCTCCCTTTCTGGGGGCTGTCTTCGCTGTTGTTGCTTTGGTTGTGCAAAAGGTATTTTGTTTGATTCACGTGCTTTAGAGATGGCAGTAGTCGACCACTGCCTATTTATTCAATTAAAAATCTTAATGTATGTTTTCATATATTTACCAGGAGCAGGGAGGGAGAAGGGAGGGGAGGGAGGGAAAGAGAGAGAGTGCAGATATACATACCTCTCAGTTTTATCTACGCCGAGGCATTTGGGGTACACTTAGCTACAGCAGACAGCTTTAACATGCCATTTTGGTATGTGTCCTAAGGAGATAGAGATTCATGGCATACATTCACAGAGGAGATTTTGACACGGGGTTTTTCTAAATTCCTAAGCTAAAGTGTGGGAGGAACCAGTAGGTAATCTATACTTCAAATATAAGACATTAATCTCAGTTTAACAGCAGGCTTAGTGAAATCATGACTCTTTTTTTTTTTTTTAATAAAATAAGATTTAATATTTCATTGAATTAGCAGGAGGATTTAAAACATACTGTAATTAAATTATGTGTCCAGAAAGGATTATTCTCAAAATGTGGTCTATCTCCTACACACAAAGGGATGTCGATAGTGATAATTTGGTCTCTTTCACCTGAAGGGGTGGATGATTCACTAAGCGATGGACAGCCCTGCCTCACAGGCTCAGGTGGATGTAGAGTAAATGGGTAACCGCAAGTGGAGGAGAGAAGACGGGAGCCGAGTCTGGGGACAGGGCAGACAGAAGACCTGCACAGCTGTCAGCAGTGGTATAAAAGGCAAAGCCCGCAGCTAGAGTTTATAGATCTGAACTTAGCCCACAGTGCAGGAGGGGCTAGAACAAGGCTTAGGAGCGCCAAGGGATGGTCTTAACTGAAGCCAGCCTCCTAATCCTCTTAAGCCTGGGTCTTAAATCAATCAAGCAATCGATGGACCAACAGAAAATAAATTCATTCATTCTTTGCTATATTTGTATTCAGCACCACCTCAGCTTAGGGCTCACGGCCAGGCCTGGGGATGCCATTGTTGGGAAAATATAAGCCAGCTCTGCCCTCTTCCAGCTCCCAGCTGAGGAGGGGAAGTTTCAAACAAATATGCCAAAAATTGTGAGGTTGGAACTGCAGTTAGTTCACTTAAGAAAGGCTTATATGTCTGTGAAAATGTTACAAAGATTGCAAATAGCCAGGGAGGTAGATGACTGTGACGATTAGGTGACACTTAGCTTCAGAGGTCGTTGGGGTAGAAGATGGCTAGGCCTAGGGACAGGACAGGAGGCATGTCCTGATGGGAGAGCAGGGTCATCTCTAGGCTCTGTGGCGTGAGAGAGGGATGCAGAAGTCTTGGCAGTCTGGGGTCTGTGTTCAAAAGAGACTTTTGTCTTCCTCTCACGCGTCTGTACTCAGCCTGGGGCTTTTTACTAGCAAGAGAGGTATTGACCCAACTGCCTCTAAGCTTGGAGGACTGAGGAAACCCAGAAGCAACATTGTCCCTTCTGTAAGGAGCACAGTGACCGCAACAGCTGACCAAAGGCCTCATCTGAGAACAGGGGACCTGCGGAGTCTGGCACGGATGTGGAGGAGCGGCGGAGGTGAACAAGGGGTGCTTCCGTGTCAAGTTTGCGTTGACCTTAGGGACAGAAATAAGTGATTCTTCAACATCACCTAATGACGTCTTATCACCATGGCTCTGCAGAGGGGGCTTTTGATTGCCTTGCTTCATATAGCTGTGCATTTGGTAACTTTCTTCATTTATTTTATTTTTAATTCCTTACTGACATGATCTATAGAATTTGGTATGTGTTCTAACAATAATCTTGGTCTATTGGTCTTCTCTCTCTCTCTCTCTCTCTCTCTCTCTCTCTCTCTCTCCATATATGTATATATATATATGTATATGTGTGAATATCTATCTATCTATCTACCTATCTATCTATGTGTGTACAAATTTTAATTTTAGCACTTTTTAAGACATGATCTAAGTTACCCAGGGTGGCTTTGAACTCACGTGTGATTGATTTTGGTTCACAGTTTGAGGGGGTCCCGTCTATCACACCAGGCAAGGCTTGGCAGTGAGAGTTTGCACACACCTGGCAGAACTAGAAGTAGAGAGTGACAGGGCAGGACTTTGGGATTCTCTGTAACCCTCAGGCCCATCCCCACCTCTAGATCTCACTCTCTAAGGCCACTCTACAGGTGCCACAACTTGACAGAACAGTGTCATTATCCAAGCACCAAGTGTTCACACAGGGTAGCCTGCAGGGGAACATTTTTTATCTGAACCATAGCAGGACCACACCTTCTCATCCATCCCCTGAGAGACGCAGCCCTGATGGTCTCCTTGAACCCCCCCCCCCAAAACCCTCAGATCAGTGATCTTTCCATCAGCCAGCAGTAAACGAAGAACCAGGAAGGCTGTAAAATAAAGGGAATTATTATTAAGATTTGAACATATGCAATTCTAGTCTCTGGTTTAATGGTCTAGAGGGCCCATGTGCTAGTCATTGTGTGATGGAGTCACCTAGGTGAAGTGGCCTATGATGCACAGCTGTGGCTTCTGCACCGGCTGCACGGCTACCCGGCCTGGGATGTACACAGGGCAGTGGTTCTCAACCGAGTGTTGTGATTCCTTCTGTGGTTGAATGACCATTTCACGGGGGCCACCTAAGACCATTGGAAAGTACGGAGTCACAACAGGAGCAAACCTACAGTTAAGAGGGAACAACAAAAATAACGTTATGGTTGGGGGTCACCGCAGCATGAAGGACTGTATAGAAGGGTAGCAGGGCTAGGATTGTTGAGAACCACTGACGTAGAGGGGAATGAAGGGAAATGGAAGGTCCAGGAAGACATCAACATACTCCTCTCTCCTTCGAACTTCTTCCTAAAAATAATTACTATGCTATTAAATTCATCATATAACTGACAACTGTTAAAGTTTCACATTGTGTTGAATTGTTCAGTTGTACTCCTTGTCTCTTTTGCCACTGAGGTCTCTGTGTTTTTATACTAACTCTCATAACCTTTTTAAAATTTTATAAGCTTGGTTACTAAAAAAAAAAAAATAGCTTACAAATAAATAAAAACGTCACACACCCAAACTAACCAAGCCCGAAGTCTGTACAACTCAGGGGACTTCCGTGCAGCTAGGGCGGGCCTCTGGAGAGAAGCTGAGGAGCTTTGAGGAGGTTGTTTCTCATCACTGGAGGTCAAACTCAGGACCACATACCCAACAAGTGAGCATCCTTTAGCCCCATATCATCTTTTTGAATGTTGGCTATACACCATATATTGTTTGAAAACATTCTTCATCATTATTTTCTGTTAAATATGTTTATGGTGCACTTTATAATGTGGCAATTCTTAATTTTCATGTAATCTAGTATGTCACTTTTTAAATCCTAAATATTTCTGCTTGTAGGCCAGTCTCATTTTCCTGAGACTTTTATTTGATAGAATTTATTTGGGAGGGTTGTCAGGGGGAGCTCTGAAGAGATTGTGAGAAAATGATTGGGGATGGAGAAGGGCTAACTGAGTGACGTTGATTCCAGTTGCATACTCTTGTGAGCAGACAGTTGTGTTTCTTCCTTTGCGATCTCTGTGTCTTTTGTGTGTTACTGACCTGACAACATTTAACCCCACTGGAGCTGTTTTGTTGCCAGTCTTGTTGAGAGAACACTCAGTTTTTCCTCTTTGGTTTTAGTGATCTGTAGGTCTTTGAAGTTATTCATTCTTTATTTTCATGTCTTGAGAGTTTCCACCAGAAATAGGTGCTAAATGTTTTCATAACTTTCACCTGATTATCAACCGAGAGTCACATTTCCCTGGTTTATCAAAATTGAAACTTATGATCTCATCGGTCAGTTCTTACATACTCAGTCAACCAGGTATCACACTGGTCTAGTTTTTAGTGAATTTTCCTCTTAGTGCTTTAGTCTCATATCTCTGTATTTTAAGAAAGTTTATTTGGATTTTTCTGACAGGCTAAGGTCTCACAACCTACTGAGTATAGAGCTTGGAGTGCTTGTGAGGTGAGGCTGAGTTGGGGGAGCTGAAGGGGGAAGAGACAATTAGGGAGGGAGATTAGAGAGGGGTGGGGAGGGAGAGAGAGAGAAGGTGGGGGAGGAC
>NC_034594.1:156476626-156480788 GCF_900095145.1 Mus pahari | reverse complement strand
GAGTGAGAAGGGAGATGTATGCATACATGTGTACACACATGGAGTGAGAAGGGAGATGTATGCATACATGTATACACACATGGAGTGAGAAGGGAGATGTATACACACATGGAGTGAGAAGGGAGATGTTTGCATACATGTGTACACACATGGAATGAGAAGGGAGATGTATGCATACATGTGTACAGACATGGAGTGAGAAGGGAGAGGGAAGCCGACAGAGAGGGATGCTAAGAAAGAGAGAGAAAGGCTTTGAAAAACAATTATATTTTTTGAACACATATGAGTACATATTTATATAAACTAATACATGTTTATTCATTTGTATACATATACATCCATGTATACACACATATATCATTTTATATAGACATATTTTCTGTGCAGCAAGACATAATACTAATTCTTTCAGCCTATTTTGGCTTATTAGCACAAATTAAGCATGTCTTGGGTTACAGATCAGTCTCAGAAATCCTCCAAAACCTTGTATTTCACCAAATTCAGAAGCAAACACAAAAGATGGCCAACTCTGTTCTCCCCAAAGCCCCAACATCATTCACTAAATTAAAGAAATCATAGGCAAAAAGGAAATTAAACATGGAAATTTTAAAACGTTTGGAACTGAAAGAAAATAGAGTTTCTAGTAAAGAAGGGAACAAAGCCAAAAGAATTCCTTGGGGGGGAATTTTATACTATGAAAGACATTTATAAGATGGAAAATAGCAAATGAACTTGAATTTTAGAAAGAAAAACAAACAATAAAAATAACCATAAATGATCAGGAAGAAAATGAGCAAAGCTGGGGGAAGGAGAGAGGTCCCCCCCCCCCGGAGGAGCAGACCAATGATCATACAAGTAACATTGTATGACTCGGCAGTCCATATCTAGCAATATACATGTAGATACAAAAATATATATGTATACAATAACAATGGAAGAAGAGGCTGTGCATTTAACAGAGAGTAGGGAGGGGTTTATGTGAGGCTTTGGAGGGAGGAAAGGGGAAATGTAATTAAATTGCAATCTCAAACACAACAAAAGGGAGGGAGGGAGGGAAGGAAGGAAGGAAGGAAGGAAGGAAGGGAGGAAGGAAGGAAGGAAGGAGGGAAAGGAAGCCACAATGATAAGGTGAGATGTTCAGGTCAGATAGACTCAACCTATCATCACCGAATTTGCTGAGGTACCACAGCCCAGTTTCCTCCACTGTACAATCCTGCCACTTTCCCTCATTCTCATAGACGCTGTCCCCTGGGAGCTGTCTGAGTTAGCTTTGGAGACACTGTCCCCATGAGCTGTCTGAGTTAACTCCATAGACATTGTCCCCCCTGAACTGTCTGCCTACAAATCTCTGTCTTAGTCTGCTTCTCGAGCATGTGACATTAAACCCACTCGAGCATGTGACATTAAACTCACACTGCAGATTTCATGAACAGCTTCAACTCATCTCACAGAAGTAACATATCAGGATGAGAACACATGACAGACGTGATCCAGGGCCTAAGAAAGCAGGGAGGGAGAGGCGGAAGGAAGAACAGGATTATGGGATAATAGGAACCAAACAACATACAGGGTGAGTCTAACTGAGTGAAATATGTCAAAGTAATAGAGATGACTCCCGATCATACATGTCTGAGCTGAGGGTGAGGCCGATCATTCTGATCTGATCATATACATGTATTGAAATATTACACTATATCCAATAAATATATATACAAATATAAATATAATGTAAATATATAATTGCTATGTGTCATTTAATTATATAATATGTAAAATAATTACACACACACACACATATATATATATATGTATATATACATATATATATATATATTAAAAGATGAATCCTAAACTTACTGGGAAAAATAAAACTGGTAGATTTTCTTTAAGGGGCCCAAAGCACAGGGACAGTATATGATAGACCAAGGTCTCCAGTACGGCACCAGTGTGTCTTGCAGGCGGCTCACTGTTGTGGGTCACAGACCTTATACCTGGGTGACACAGATGATTGCCTCTCTCTCCAGCAGCAGGGAGAGCACCTTGCAGCACATGAGTGCTATCATCAGGGATGAAGCTTCTAGCTGGGCTCCAGCTGGACTTTTCCATGTTTGATGACGTAAGTGCCGCCCTCAGTGACAGGCTTTACCTTCTGGTTGTGAAGAACAAACAGTAGCCTTGGCCAGTGATGTCTGAGGGAACACATGGGTCCCTTTTCGCCGATGGCTCAACAAGATGTAATCCAGTCCTGGTACCGGGGGCTTTGCTGTGTGGCATAGAATGTCTAGTTGGAAGCATCGTCTCATCTCTTTTATGAGGAATCTATTTAAATTCCTTTCAGATATGAACATGTTTTAGGAGGCTTCTCCAGAAGTAGGTTCCATATAGTTTTCAAAAGGCCTCAATTACAAAAGTATAAAAACTTAAAAATATTAAAAGTAAAGAATAAAAACTAATAATATACATCTAAACTTTAGAGGAAACTATAACACATGTTTGTTAAAAGACACGGGGGATGGTCTGAAGGGCAGTATCATAGATTTCCCAAATTTTGTTGTGACTGGGACTGACAGTCGGTTGTTCAGATGACTCTAGGACATTCCTTAAGGCATAGAGTAGAGAAAAACACTGATGTGACCGAAAATATTTTATTTCAACTTTTAGCGTGTTAATTTTCATCTATTCCCTGCATTTTGCCTAAAGGCTGTACTCGTAGGCTTATGTCTCTCTTTGACATTTTTTGTGTCAAATGTAGTTAGACTCATTGAGGTGTCTTCCTGTCACGTTTTATTTTATTTGAAGTGAAACTAGAAGATTAAAGAACTGATGGAGCAATCCAAGGGAGGACTCTTAGAATCTCACCATGTGCGCCATGTTGACCAATTTCTCACGGATACTGAGTTTGTAGCAACTTCCCCCCTGCGCCTTTCTAGTGCAATTCCATTCAGCTGTGGCTGGAGTGATAACTTTTTAATGTTCTGAGTTTGTGTGATATTCAATTAAATTACAGCCTTCCATTAGCCAGGGCAGATGTGTCGAGTGTTCAATTTGATCTATGGGAAGGGAGATATGTGGGGGCTTTTTATTAATAATTTACTTAAGTGAACCACCATACAATGTCTCTTAGTGACTGTGCTACAAGTAATTTGGTTTGGAGGAGGTTTGGCTCAATTCTGTAAAGATATTATTTCTTTTAAAGTAACCTAGTAAATTAATGTGATCAGTAGGGCTGTCACAGGATATCATAAACTGCTTCTCAAACGTTGGGCATCTTCTTCAGTGGCTTTCCATGTTAGAGTTGGAGACAAAAATCTCTCAGTGAATCTGGGGCTCAGTGACTAGGCTGGGCTGCTGGCCTGTGAGTGGGGGCCAGGCATCAGCCTGCCTCTGCCTCTGCTTCCCCAGTGCTGTCTTCAGACATATACTCCTGTACAATACTTAAAATGTGGGTAGTTGCAACCCTAAGTCTGCTCTTTGTGCTTCTGCAAACCTTGCCAGCACACCCACTTTTCAACCCCTAGGCTGGCCGGCTCATCGTTCAGTGATGCTGGAGTGTGTTTCTGCTCTCCAACTCTATTCACTTTGTGTCTCAAGAGAGCAGCCTTCTGGCCTCCATCCTTTCTGATAGACTTGTAATGTCTGTGTATAATTTGGATATAGCACTACCTTATCAACATTGCACTTCGTGCAGATCAACACTCTTCCTGTGTGCATCTCACAATGGAAGTTTCATGATGGTTTACAATGTACACCTATTTCCCCACTTCTTAAGAACAGGATTTTGGTTTCAATTCAGCATTTTCCAAAGTAACTGTGGATCCGGATTACCTAGAACGCATATTAAAATGCAGGTGGTAGGGGCTTGGTAAAGTTCTGCCCATAAAGTATTTGCTTCAGGCCGTGAGTTCCAGAACCAACTGTAAAAGTTAAGTGTAGTGGTAGATGCTTGTAATATCAGTGCTGGGGCAGTGGACACAGAAGGATCCCCTGGGGGCTGACCAGCCAGCTAGCCTACTGCATGATGTGAGTTCTAGGCCACAGAGAGACCTCATCTCAAAAAATAATGTGGAAAGTGTCCTGAGAAATTGGTCTTCAGCTCTCTGTGCATGCAAATACACATGTGTGCTCATTTATACACACACACACACACACACACACACACACA
>NC_034594.1:156471579-156476416 GCF_900095145.1 Mus pahari | reverse complement strand
CACACACACACACACACACACACTCCAATTCAATGGGGCTGTTGTAGGAGCCGAGAATCTGCATTTCTAGCAAGCCCCCAGGTTTGTGACGTCTCTGACTTATGTCCTCGGGCATCTTTGCACACTCAAGACACAGAAGGGGCTGACTTTGCTCATGCAGAAGGGTACCATTACCCATTAGTTTCCAGTTCTTCTCCAGCTCTGGCTCCCCATTAGAACCGCCTGGGGGAAGTGTTAGAGCATTCTGCAGATCCCACCCTGGGGTTTCTAATTTAATTAGCTTGGAAAGGAGCCTGGGCATTAGATGTTTTTCAGCTTGAGTTCCAGTCCCTTGGATTGTAAGCTGTAACTCTTTGAAGATTTGAGGTCTCCCTTACTGTTCCCAGGTCTATCTCGTGACCCCACAGACTGCAACCTTTTAATAGAAGTTGGTTGAATAAATTAACTTCTTGCTCTTGGCCTGGGTTCAGGGTTTCTAAGGTACTTCCATCTTTCGGGGTAGGCAGGTTTTTTTTTTTTTTTTAAAGAAGGGAAGGTGGTTCTGGAAATGACACATTTATGAGGTGCGAAAGCCAAGGGTGAGTGTGTTGGGGGCCCTGAATTAGGAAGTAAGCCAACCCTGGTGACATCTTATGGCTCAGAGTGGGTGGCAGAAAGGCCAAGCTGAGGATGTAAGTAAGCTCTTTTAAAGTTACTGCAGGAAAAATCTTTGACCCAATATATTTTAAGGAGTCCCCTTTAATAGCTCTTCCGGCAAGGGCAAATTTAAATTAAGCAGTTTATTGTTCAGTGTGCTTATGTATTTTCAAATAGCCAATGAATATGTAAGTAGGGAACTGGGCTGGTTTCAGGCCAGGCATCCCAAAGGACAATGTTGGGAAGCTTCAACTTCAGTAGGGCTTTGTTTTATATAATGAGCTCTCAAGTGCTGGAAAGTCAAGGACTCTGAGAAGGAATTAGTAGTGAACAAAGAAAGAAACGTGGGGTGGGGGTGGGGTGGGAGGGTAGGGGGAAGCCTTATGGTGCCAGAGGAGAATACTGAGCAGCTGAAGAATCAGGTTGTAACAAGGGCCTTGAGTCAAATGGCTTCTAGATTCACTGAGGCAGATCTGGCTGTGTCCCAGGGCCGGAGGCGGAAGCATGTTAGACTGTGAACAGCTCAAGGTAGCCTACTACTAATTTTTGAGCAGTTCTGTGAGCTAGTCTTTAAACACAGCCATCTCTAAGAATTAAATCATAAAACTTTACAGTCAGATTATTTGAGAGCAAACTAAGAAACACTTGACCCCATTGTTTCTTAACCATTTTACCATATTTTGCTGTTATAAATGGCAGAGAGTCGTTATGCCTTTAACCAGCACCCGGTGAAAATATTTATAGTCATCAGTAGTCTTTCTCCATGGTGAAAATATAGTCACCACAGTTTGTCTCCTTTACCCTGCTTTCTATGATGTCATAGTGAGAGCCTGGCAGGCTAGACCATACGAGTTGATATGTGGGTCTGGGGGTGTAGCTCAGTTGCAGCTATGAAGTCCTGTGTTTCATCTGTGGTACTAGATGAAACCGGACATGATAGCGCATGCCTGTAATCTCTGTCCTCGGGAGGCAGAAGCGAGGGGATCGGCAGTTCAAGGTCAGCCTTGGCTACACAGTGACTCTTGGAGAGCCGCCTGGGCTATGAGTGTTACTTAGTGGTTTGTTGATTTTTAAAAAGCAAGGAAGGGGCCGAAGAGATGGCTCAGTGGTTAGTAGGACTTGATGTTCTCTTAGAGGGCCCGAGTTCAGTTCATACCACCAACATCAGGCAGCTCACAACTACTGTAGCATCAGTTCCAGAGGATTTGATTCCCATTTTTAGTCTCTAAATGACCCTCCAATGTAAGTGCTTGTTCCTACACATAAATAAATAAATAAATAAATAAATAAATAAATAAATAAATAATAAAACATTTTTTTTTTAAAGTCATGGGGAAATGTCATTAATATGTATTAAGTCAGCACTGGTGAATTCATATTAAATGTGTGTAAGGGCTATGGTATACTGAAGTGGTCCTTTCCTGCAGATGAAAGGATCCGCATTTAATCCCATGCAGGGCAAGGGGAAGGCAAGAATCAGTTGTTACATAATGTTGGGCAAAAAATAAATTTCAAGATTTGAAAGTTCTGAGGATATAGGATTAGTTTATTTGTACTGTTCTGGGTTGGGCCTGGGCCACAAAAGACTCACAGAGCCTTGTTTAAAACCTCTGGGCCGGACAAATTCTGAACTTCAGAATTTGGGGATCTGGGAGCGGTCACATGGTATGGGCGTGGTGTGTTACAATCCACAGTGTAGTCAGATGTAGCAGACTGTGACCAAGTGCGGGCATTTTTTAAGATGTGGAATTAAGGTGTTTTCTCCCTAGACAGCAGGAGGAAAATCTGTGTGTGTTGTGTCAGTTCAAGTCAAGATTTACTACCAGATGAGTGGAGCTCAAGTGAAGTGTTCTCAACCGAGTGAGGAAGAAAGAAGAAACGAACTGTGGACAACACGCCAGGAGCTGTGGACTCTGTACAGACTGGTTGGTCCAAGCTAATACAGGAGCCATGGTGGGGGGCCTGTGTTAGGTTGCATGACTTGAGGTTTCACAGGCCCTTGGTCCAGCTCCTCCCACATCTGCTCATCTTCCTATTAGAAGACTGTTTTGTTGTTTTCTTTTTTTAAAAAACTGATTTACCTTATGTGTGTGTGTGTGTGTGTGTATGCGCGCGCATGTGCATGCGTGCGCAGGCACATGAATGTTCTATGTGTGTGTGTTCACCCATGGAATCCAGAACTGGGCCTCAGATTCCCTGGAGCTGAAGTTACAGGCATCTGTGAGCCTTAGGATCTGGGCGCTAGCATCCAAACTACAGTCATCTGACAGAACAGCCGGCAAGCTGTTGTAATCACTACCTTAGCCCGTCAGCTCTCACTGGGAGATTTCTGGCGAGGACACGTGGGTATACTTTCCCCTCTGACAGCATTCAGTAGTACTCTGTCACACACACCCCTCCTTCCCGTGAGTCAGGGAAGCAGGCCTGAGGTTTTAGGAGGGGCAAAGGAACCGTACTCTGCGGGTAAGCTGGCCTAGCCTGTCGGTAGAAGTATAATACTCCACAGCAAGAACTCACAGTATCGCTAGCTATGCGGGACACTACCCCTGAGTCTTTGTAAAATCCTAGTTGAGAGTGAGTCCTGGGAATGACAAACCAAGTCTCAGATGACAAACCAAGTCTCAGCCAGGAATCTCAGAGAATGGGGGATTTAAAAAAGTCATCTCTGATGGCTCGTGCGTGCTTGTAATCCTGGTACTTGCGAAGCCGAGGAGGAAAGTTGCCATGAGCTCAGGGCTAAGCCCTGGCTACATAGTGATTTCCAGAGCAGCATGGGCTCATTTAAAAAAAAAAAAGCTCTCAAACACCTTAAATAATCCAATGAACCCAAGCATCTTACCCAAGAAGCTGGGAGAGAGCTTTGGTGGCCCCTCTGCCCTCTGGTCATTGCTAGATCCCCATCTTTGCTTGCCATGCATTCAGAGAGACCATGAGGGGTGTGCTGAAGACCCCACACAGCTTTCCAGCAATGAAATGTCCTCAGGTATTTCAGCATGGAATTCCCTCTGCCAGGGATATTTGTGTAGAAGGAAGCCACATACTCAGCGACCTGTTTTATTCCTTCAGATGTAGAATAGCTTTAAATTCCATCCCACAAAAAAATACCTATGTTACCATCAAAGAGTAGGCTTTTCAGGGACACTTGCCAAAGTAGATGCACTGAGCAGCTGCTTCATACAGACTTTCTCTGGGGATCCCAGGGACCTCAGAAGGTGCCTCAGTTTGAGAAGCACAGACTTTATGTGTTCTTCTAATACCTCATCCTTTGCCCTTCAAGGTGGACCTCGGGTAGTGTATTGACCACTGTCGGCTTCATCTATATCTCTGAACTAGGTCAAATAGATAGAGCATAACTGTTGTAGAAAGGGGTTTGGAGGGACCCCATACCAATTATCTTTTAAACTTTCAGTTTGTTCCGAAACTGAAGCCTCTCACTCTTAAAGGGCTTTCTTAAGATTGTAGACCATCCTTGAACTCGACTAGTCATACAGAACGCACAGGAGCACGCAGAGTACCCTGCATCCATTAACTACCTTTCCTTCCACGCGACCTGAGTGATTCAGGTGAAGTTGTGCAATCTCTACAAACTGAGGCAAATACATCTCCAACTTCTTTGAGCTGCTGGGGTTCCTTTAAAAACTGTGTGTTCAGTTTAAAATACTCTCACTAGTAGCTTGGCTTTGGGTTTGGGTCAAGTAAGCTGCCTCCATGTGTGTCTGGTGTAGCCCTTCTTAGAGCTTTGGAGCAGAAGGAAGAGGACATTCCAGGATTGGGATGTAGCTCACTGGTAGCTTGCCTAGCACGAAGGACACTCTGGGTTCAGTCCTCAGGACCATACAAAGTGGTCACAGTGGTATGTGCTTAGGATTCTGCCACTTGGGCGGTGGAGAAGAGAAGAGAAGTTCCAGGCCATTCCTTCTCTGCTGTGGAGGGAGGTGAGGTCAGGCTTGGAAACATGAGACCATGTTAGGAAGGACAGAAGGAAGAAAGGAAGGGAGAGTGGGAGGGAGGGAGGGCAGGAGAGATGGCTCCGTGGCTAAGAGTGTCTATGATTTTCACGGAGGACCAGGTTCAGTTCCCATGGAGGAGCTGGAGTCTGTAACTCCAGTTCCAGGGGATCAGATGTCTCTTCTGACTCTTGTGGGCACTCTGAGCACATGATGCACACACATACACTTAGGTGTGTGTACACCCACCCCCC
>NC_034594.1:156461148-156471564 GCF_900095145.1 Mus pahari | reverse complement strand
CACACACACATACACACATACACACACACATGCGCACACACACATACACACACGCACACACACACACGCACATACGCACACACACATACACGCACACACACACATACTCATACACGCACACACACATACACACACGCACACACACATACACACACACGCGCGCACACGAGCACGCACATACACACACGCACACGCACACACACACATACACACAATATTTTTAATATGAAAGGAAGAAAGGAAGGGAGAAAAGAAGGAAAAAAGAAAAGAAAGCAAGAGGAAGGAAGGAAGGAAGGAAAGAAGGACAAAGGAAGGGCAAAGGAAGAAAAAAGGAAAAAAAAAGGAAAAAGAAAACTAGAGCTCATAGGAATGAATGGTCAATAATTATTATAGGGAGCACTATATTCTACAGTATTTTGAAATCTTAATTTCAAAGCTGTCTTCCTATCTGCTTTTCTTTGACTGGTTAACAACAGTACCCATGTAGGTTAGAGGAAAATCGTTATTTTTCTCTTACTTTAAGCCTATAGACAAAGAAATAGTTCCATAGTATTTGACAGAAGAAGATGGGTGAATTTTGGATTCAATGTTTTAATACCAGCCTGCTTGGGATGTGCAGATGGAAGAGAACTGGACCCTATTTAGATCTCTCATATCTTTTAAAGCTGAAAAAACAAACAGCCTAGGAGATAAAAAACAATTACTTATTTTAGATTAAGATGTTTAAGAGCCCGTGGAAAACCCGGTTGCTTTTTGACTCTCAGTAATGTTTTCGGCAGGCACGGAAGTCTGTATACCTTTGCAGTTTTCCTTAATGACAAAGGAGCCCTGTGCAGGAACGGGAAGAACATTAACCTCCAGTCACCCTCAGCCATACATAGCCTGTGATCATGATGTACCAAGTCTGCCGGCGAGCACCGACAAACGCAATTAACTCTCGGAGATTTTGTCAGACATCTGGACCTTTGGCACCCACAACCAAAACATCTGGACATTTGTTTGAGTTCTCTCCTTGTTTTCCAAGTTTTGATACAGTGTCACAGTCATCACTGGGACCCAGTACTTCCTATGGAGCTAAGCCAGGCTAATGGCTTCCCCTGCATCTGCCTGCTTCACCATCACCAGATCCAGTTAGTCCTTGGCCAGAGATTAATCCTTTCACACAGAACAGTGCTTGGGACTGGCATCGAACCCAGATGCCTGAGAACAAACCTTGGGCTCCTCACAGTCTCATGTTGCTCAAACAGCCACAGAGAGTCAGGGTGATACGTAGTGTCTAGTTGGTGTGATGTTACACCATTGAGAGAAAGTGTCCAACATCAAAGTTCACAAAGCCATTCAATAATGTCACCATTGTTAGCCAGGCTGGTAGAATATCATTCTGTTCATTACTGGTTGTTGACATAGAAGTGTTCAACTTCAGCTGATGATTGTTTAATCTCAAGTTTTCCATGTCAGAAATGAACAAAAAAAGCTAAAAATACTTGTATCTGCTTTGTCAGGTAAAATAATTTTAACGATGAACTGCCTGTGGTGGCCTACACATGCAATCGCATCTCTCAGGAGACTGAAGGAGGAGGATCACATATTCGAGGCTGGCCAGAACTACATTGGAAGATGCTATTAAAAATTAAATAATGAAACAACAACAACAAAAAATTTTAAATAAAACTTGGTACCTGGGTCAATGATGAGAATCTTTGAACTCATTCCTTAGTTGGGGTTTCAGTTTTAGCTCTGCAACCTTGAACAATCTGCACACGGCTTTAAGCTTCAGTGTCTTTACCTTCAAGCCATCAGAAATACTCATCAACTTCATTTTTCTTTGTCAAAAGACTGGATAAAATGATGTTGGGATACAGCTTGGCAGAACATGGGCTCGAAACTATCACTTAACGGCTGCCATCCAAATATTTGCCACAACCTAAGTTAGCAGGCGAAGGACCTGGAAGTTAATTCCCCGGAGGCTTACTCCTGCCAGGGAGAACCAGAGGAGGTCAGAGAAACCCCTTTGGCTTTCATCATTTCTCCTTGTTAAGTTCTCTTCATATTCCAAGAAGGAAGCAGTGTCCCATTCTCTATTACTACTGCCCCCTCCTGGCTGGGGAGGGAAAGACCGGAGGCCAGAGATGAAGCACAAGTTGCCTCCTCTGGGCCTCTTCTCATGCTTCTCTTTGCCAGGTCCTCGGGTTTCTTTAAATATTAAAGCCAAATAGGCTCCTATAAAAAGACATGAGGGCATGAATAGCATCATTGCCTCTTCAGTACTGTAAAATTTTACGGTTATGTAGGAACTCAATATTAAAATAAAAAGCCACGAGGAAATTCCTCTGGATAAATAATTAGTTGTACCCGGAGACAGATCGCAGGGGCAATGAATCTCTCTCTCTCTCTCTCTCTCTCTCTCTCTCTCTCCCTCCCTCCCTCCCTCCCTCCCTCCCTCCCTCCTTTCCTCCCTCTCTCTCTCTCTGACTTTTCAACATAGACAGATGGTTTACGCATCTTCAGCATCCAGGGCTTTGGGGGAAGCGTTATATAACCTCAGAGCAGTCACCAAATGAAATAAGAAATTCCTCGTTTGGCAGACAGAGCTCGCGTATAGAGTTCATAAACTTTAAGAATGCTCCCAAGTCCAAAATCAGAGACAACCTGCTCCAAGTCAGCTCCCATTTGCACTTAATTAGGGAGTGTGTTTTGGAGGTCAGTGAAAACCAGTGGAGTATGTTTTCATAATAACTTTCCTCACAATAAAATTATTTGGGAGGCAGCTGTCCAACTTTTTCTGGAATGAGGGCAAGAAAAATGAGGACGCGGAGTGAAGTTATTGGATACCTTATCTGGAACTGCCCAAAGCGTTGTCTGGGATCCAAAGAACACACAGTACCTTCTGGATCAGGGGAGAGGAGCCAAGTGCTTTTATAGTCTCAACAATTTTCTTAACTATGCAATTTTGCTTTATTGCTAACAAGTAAGTGAGGCAGTTTTGAGGATTTCAGATACTGGAGAACAAAAGCCTGCCTGGAGCTGTAACCTTGTCATTCTTCCTGAAGGGAAGCAGGAAGGGTTTGGGTTGAAGACAACCCAATAGTCAGGTTCAGAGAAAGCAGTCAATAGTGAGACTTAGGGACGGTCACTGTGTGCACCTGAGCTACTCGGAGAGAACACAGAGCATGGGGCACACTGGACATCAGTGCCTCTGAGGACAGAGTTTCAGATGGTGTTGTCCTTGCTCAGAGAATAGAACAAATCTGAAGGAACATGTTTCCTAATATTTTAGGTAAATAAATCCTAAGAATAGTTTAAGTTCTTTGTACCTATTTAAAATTGTTTATTAATTTTTCATAGGTTTTGATCATATTTCACCTCCTTGATTCCTCCCAGATATTCCCCACCTCCATACCCGCCAACTTCATGTTCTCTCTCTCTTTCTTTCTTTCTCAAATGACAAGAACAAAAATGAAAAATGTAAATCAAACCAAACAAAAACCCAATAATATAAAAAATGCCAAAATGAAACACACACACACACACCACCACCACCACCACCACCATCACCATGTCTGGTTTGTGTTGGTCACTCCTCTTGGCCCCAGGGCCTGCCCTGCAGTGTGGTTGCTATACCCAATGACACTCCACTGGAGAAAATGGAATTTTCTCTTTCCCAGCAGGTAGCAATTGCAAAGAACACCTTGGGTAGGGGTGGAACCCTGTGTCCACTTCTTCCTCTCAGTTCTGGACTCATCTGGCTTAGACCTGTACGTGCTGCCACAGCCCCTATGAGCTCATACGTGCCTCAGTCCTATTGTGTCGGAAGACACTGTTTCCTTAGCCAGCCACCAAGTCTGGCTCTTACAGTCTTTCCTTCCCTCTCCTACATAGCTCCCCGAACCTCGAGGGCAGGGCTCTGATGAAGACATTCCATTTCAGATCATGTGCTCCAAAGTCTCCGGCTCCCTGCATGGTGCCCAGTTGCACATCTCTGCCTTAACGGTCCTCTACTGCGAGAAGAAGCTTTTCTGATGAGATCGAGCAATGCTCTGAGCCGTGAGCATGCATAACAGTAGGAGTCATTTCATTGCTATATTCCATAGCAGACTTTCCACTAGGCCCATGGCCCAGCTAGCCTCAGGATCTTGGACATTTTAACAGTGTCAGGGGTGGGTTCTGTCTCACAGGGTAGACCTTAAAGCTATTTTTACTTATTTTTAAAAGTATTACTTTAGCGTCCTGGGCTGCACAATAATGCTAGATCAATCAGCCTGGGCTATATTGGAAAGCTACTTCAAAAAGGGAATGCCAAAAAAATGAAAAAAGAGAAAAAGGCACGAATGTCATGGTGTGAGTTTAATGCTTCGGAGGTGTGATCAGTAAGATCAAGAGTTTTAAGAGCAGCCTCTGCTATATAGCAAATTGAAGGCCATCCTGGGCTACATGAAATGACTCTACCTCCTTCGCTGATCACCCAACAAGAATATCTTTCCAGATATTCCTAAATTCCGTTTGCTTTTTGTCACTCCCATTAATTCAGATAGACTCATATTTTCCCACTATGGAAACTGAGATGTATTTATTATCCTAGGAAGCTAATGACTTCTACATGTCAAAAAGATTTCTTTCCTTTTCTCGAAGACTTCTTTAACTGTCTTACATGCACGGACACACACACACACACACACACACACACACAGACACAGACGGACACACACACACACAGACACAGACGGACACACACGGACACAGACGGACACACATGGACACACACACATGGACACACACGGACACAGACACACAAGAGAGGGAGAAAGAGAGAGAGAAATAAGATCAGGTATATTATGCCGTGGTGTACGTTATGATGTGAAGTCTTGAAGCTTCTAAATGGAGCCTATGTCAAGCTGCATGCCCTAGATGCCTGTCAGGTACCCGTGACTAGTGTGGTATGGCCGCTGCCTCAGAACGAGCATGCTGCTTCTCTTTAGCCTCTTGGTTTCCTGGTGTTGACGACAGAATCTGTCTCCCTTTGTTTCCAAGGCGTGGCAGATCATTCAGATCTTGACCTTGACACATTGCCTGTGTGTAGGTCACCCTGAGCTTGGGACAGTTGGCACTTGGGATACCAGTCAGAGTTACCTAGTTTTATATGCTAACTTTGTGAAGTTTGGCCATTTCAGGCTTCCAGCTGCCAAGACCTTCCTGATGCGCCCCGCATCCTGGTGTCAATGTCCTTATAGGTAGTTGTTCCTGGATCTCATGGGGGTTGTCTCCAGGATATCCTCTATTACCATAAAATGGCACAGTATTTACATATACCCATGCATATTCTTCTATATCCTATGTATCATTCCTAGATTGCTTTCAATACCCCAAATCAATACTTTGGGACTTTAAGTCCTATGTATATGGGTGCCTATGTGTGTCAATATAGCTGTGCTTAGCGGCCAGAAGACACCCTGGATCTGGAGTTGGTTGTAAGCTGTCCGACATGGGCTAAAAACTGAACTCCAGTCCTCTGCAAGAGCAGTACATACTTTTAACTACGGAGTCACATCTTTATCATCTCTGTTTGTGCTCTTTGAGGGAAGAAAATGTCACTCCGTAGCCCAGGCTGTGGGATTTCAGGGGCGAGCCCACCACGTACACTCAGTTTAAAGCAGGACAGAGGCCTTGTAGCAGTTGCCTTAGCCGTGCTGTTTGAGGAACCACGGTAAGGGAAAACGTCCACATGGTCAGCACAGATGTGTTCTTCTGCCCGAATATTTTCAGTTCACACTGTGGCTGGGTCTGAGGATGTGAAACGGGGAAACACATCAGGGCTCGCCACCACTCTGCCGCCTCAGCTTGCTTGAGCTCAGTAAATCATTTCACACGCGTGTGTGTCCGAGCACCCTGATGTCTCCATGAAGATCAGTTTAGGCAGGACTGTGATTCCACCTTGGGTGTGCTCCTTCAAACTTGTTTTTAAAAGCCAGTGAACAAGGACATTCCACAGCGTCCCTGTGGGCAAGCCTAGAAACGGGCCTTTCCCCAGGCTTGCTTGAGATGGAGCCATCCCCCACTGATATAGTCACTGCAGAGATCTGGAGGCGGGGTATGTCCATTCCTCTAGAAAACTTTGACATTAGTGTTGAGTGTATGAAGCGTTCAAGTTTGAGGGTTACTTGTAACAGGCAATTGATTACTGATACACACATTTGTACCTCTGTTGATACCTGAATATCACAGAGTAATATTTATGCAAAGCCAGTGATTAAATACATTGGACCACATGCTCAGCCAGGAATTATAAGCTCTGTCTACATCCATACAACGAAGAGTTGCTGGGGGTTACTAGTCTCTACAGTTAATAAACATATCCTGTACCATGTGTGGGTCATGGCAATGTCTCATTTAACATGAAATTTGGCTGTCTCCAAACCATTTAATGAAAACAGGAGGCGCCTGTACTATTTGGAGTATTTTTTATTATTGATTTCTTATGGTTTTTCCACATCTATGATTTAGGACAGTTATAAAATTTCATTTCTTATAAAGCCAAGCCCAACTTCCCTTCTCTATCAGGTTGATGACATAGGGACTCTGAGAGGAGGGGAGTACATTGGAGTGTGTCTGTTCATCTGTCCAAAGGATGTGTAGCATTGGAGTGTGTCTGTTCATCTGTCCAAAGGATGTGTAGCATTGGAGTGTGTCTGTTCTTCTGTCCAAAGGATGTGTAGGTCAAAGCACACACGGCTCAGCCTTAAATAGTTCACAGTGAAGAAGAATAACTCAGTGAGTTTTTTTTTATTTATTTCTGAAACAGGTTTTTCCCCCTTCTCTTTAGAAGATCTAACAACAATGTCTCAGGGTCAGAAAGGTTCAGATGAGCAGAGCCAAGAGCCCAGGAAGACCATTGTCACACCACATTCAAACAGTGCTCTTTGTCCCCTTGGCTTCCTCTGAGGTTCACAATGCTCTCCCCCTCCCTGCTCTGTAGCCCTCCTAAGGCTGTCTGGGGGCTTCTGGAGCCTTCTATATTAAGACACACAGATGATCAGTTTGAAAGCTTTGAACACAGCAGCTCCCCAGGAAGCCTTTAGTCTCCTCGCAGACATTTGCCCAGCTAACAACCATCTTTTCTCCGAAACTCTCTCTTCACACCCTCACCTCCCACAATTTAGCCCAGAAACAAACCGGGGACACAGCCAGAGAGGGAGGGTCCCACATGCTCCGAAAAGTGAATCAGCGTCTTCGAACAAGCAAGTTCTGCTGGGAAATGTAGTTATCTTGGAAATGGGCTGGATGAGAGGGTTCACACCTTGAATTCCTGGCATGTCTGAATGCCAGACAAGTGTCCTTCCCACAAAGTTAAGTTACTTAGCATATTGTGTCACACCTAACAAAGGTGGGAAGAGAGAAGTGAATCTGGACAGTGGGACTTCTGATACACCCATACAGTCAGAAGACGGGAGAGAAAAGGAAAGCTGTCTTATCTCACTGTCCCACCCCCATCCCCAACCATGCCATCCCTGCCCCTTTCTACACTGGCCACTTCATGAATCTATGTGGCAGGCTGTCTTTCTGGAGAGTTCAGTTGAACTTCCCCTAGCCCACAGAGCATTGAGGTTTCTTTCTTGGGTTTTCTGAAGTTGAGGAGAACCTGGCTCGTAGAAGATGGTTTTGCTTCTTTTTTCTGTGTCCTTCAAAGCTGCCCTTTCTAGGTCTAGAGTCTCTTCTCAGTAGCAGAGTCTTGTAGTGGAGATTTATTACACATGAAAGTTGTTTTAAGGTGTTTACAGACAGATGTTCCTTCCAGACTGTGCAAAATGTAAAGTCAGACCTTCCAGATGCAGGAGGAGAGAGTTTGTGTAGCGACAAAGGGAACGGATGAAGACATCATTGCTCCGCTGTCCCTCCTCTTTCCCGCCCCACCAGACGAAGACCTGGCTTTCTCTTTAGGTGGCTCCTGAAGAGCTCTGCAGGATGAGGCTGGAGAGATTCCTCCCCATTTAAGAATACCTGCTGTAGGTGCAACAACAATATGAACTAATCAGAACCCCCTGAGCTCGAGTCTCTAGCTGCATATGTAGCAGAAGATGGCCTAATCAGCCATCATTGGGAAGAGAGGCCCCTTGGTCTTGTAAACTTTATATGACCCAGCACAGGGGAAGGCCAGGGCCAAGTAGTGGGAGTGGTGGGTAGGGGAACAGGGGCGGGGGGCGGGCGGTATAGGGAACTTTTGGGATAGCATTTGAAATGTAAATAAAGAAAATAATAATAATAATAATAATAATAATAATAATAATAATAATAATAATAAAAAGAATACCTACTGCTCTTGCAGAGAACATGAACTCAGTTCTTGGCAACCATATCAGGTAGCCACCACTACCTATGATCCTAATTCCAGGGTATCTGACACTTCTGACCTCTGAGGGAACCTGCACTTAATGTGCACATATCTATGCACATGCACAGGTGTGCATGCACACATATAATAAAAATAAGTCTTAAAAACATCTCTATAGGAACAGGGGCAGGCTGGCTCGTGGCTTAAAGATATTTCCATATTTCCATCAACAAATAGCTCTGCTATCTTCTGTGTGTCTGTGAGCTAAGTGGCATGCTGCTGCCCCCAACCACATTATGATGTGGTTACGCTCTGAAATGAAACATTGTTACTGGATGGCTTATAAATCGTCTTTGAAATTCATAATGAAAGCAACTGTTTCTAGAAAAAAAAAAACCACATGTTCAAGATGGAACTCCTGTTGAAGACCTGTGCTTACTATACACAATCAGTATAACATTAATACAATATAGCTGCTGTTATTTCTCAAATCCTAAATGGCATTTTCACTTCATCATTTAAAATGAACCCTGTGACATTATTAAACTCCCCTTGGCTCTTCGGGCATTCAGTTTTAAATCTATAAAAATACAAAGAGCTGACAAATCAGTCTCCTGTGCTTCCTACAGCGCTGCCCACTACACACTCCCACCCCCAGCGTCTGTGACCATTGTTGTGATTTGGATGTGGTGGGGTAGGCAAGCAGAATCCACAGTTGGGCCCCAGTCTTGAGTCAGCCAGCGGGTTCAATCACTTCCGCTTCCACACAGTAACTGGAATGACTCAAAAGAAACCCAATCGACCAGATGAGCTCAGTTTTCACTTCCTGCTCCAACTGACTTCACAAGGCTTTTATGAGCAATTAAAAGACTACGGAGAAAAGAGAAGGCGAATCAAAGGCCCTAGTCCATTCACAAGTTGAATAATTACCCGAGTCATTAGTAAACTGTCCCTCATTCCCCGTGAGCTTGTGCCCGGCTTCCGCTCCATAGAGCGCCTTTAAGCCTCCATAAGCTTGGCAGGGTCCAGGAGGTGGTGGACCCTCTGCGAGGGCAGCAGTTGAAAGCAGCCCCTCTGGACGGTATTCCAGGAACAAGAATGACTCAAACAGAGCCACGCCTCCTTACATCCTGCATTCTGGTGGGAATGCATGTGCACAGTCTCGTAACTGCGATGCGTGACAGTATCCCAGGAGACATTCTCACACCCACGGTCATAAAACCTTTTACACTTATTTATTGGTTATAGCGAATGGGTTATGTGAACTGAACAACTTTTAGTACTTTGATCTGACTAAATTAAGAAAGAACAGGTTTATTACCTATTTTGTTGGCTTACTGATTAAGGATAAAACTTAAATACAGTATAAAAACTGAGAAAGGTTTCTTATTAAGATCTAGTCTTTGGGGCAAACAACTCCCAGACTCTACCTGATTAAGAAAATTTGTATTATTCTTTTTAGATTCATTCTTTTCTCACTTCAGAATCTTCAAAAAAAATCCACACTGCACAACATTTTTTTTTAAAAAAACTCATTTTAAAGATGGGATCTCAGTATGCACTTGGTTTCAGAGTCACTCATGTGATTACTGATCATCTTGACTCAATTTCCCCAGTGTAAGGACCATAGGTGTATGCCTGACTGCTGCCACCTTGAAGAATAGTTAATTGGTATTTTTCTGATGCATCTTTGTAAAAGACAATTACTTCTCATCCAATGAACTGGCAGGTTCTCCTACCAGAAGTCACTGGAAGGATTTCTCATTCTGTGTCCCAGTTAGATTTCTATTGCTGCGATATATGCCACTACCAAAACCAACTTGGGAAGGAAGGGATTTATAATTTACAGTTTCTCATGAAGAAAAGTTGGGGCAGGAACCTGGAATCAGGAATTTACAGAGATCGTGGAGGAGTGATTGCTTACTGGCTTGTTTTCCATACCATCCAGTGCCATCTGTGTAGTGGTGGGGTGGCACTACAGGGGACTGAACCCTCTTAAAGTGAATATCAGTCAAGAAAATGCCATACAATGGTTGGTAGCCTAGATCTGTGTGTGTGTGTGTGTGTGTGTGTGTGTGTGTGTGTGTGTGTGT
>NC_034594.1:156455434-156460413 GCF_900095145.1 Mus pahari | reverse complement strand
AAAAAAAAAAAAAAAAAAAAAAAGTAAAAGAAAGAAACCTTTTCCAAAGCATTTTCCCCCCTCCCTGAATTTCTCTGTAGGTCTCTACCCACCACAGAGACAGGATGTTCTCTGCTGGCCTCTGTTTGTGTTGGAATTAGACATGGGATGGGAGTGGTGGGTGCACACCCCAAGTGTTTCTGTGGCTTGATAGGTTTTTGCAGTGGTAGTAAAGTGAGCAGATCTAGAGGGCACATGGGCCACAATGCTGGTAGCTCAGTTCAGAGCCCCTTCAAATTCAAATCGCAGGCAGAAGCCCCACCCTGACCCTACCCCTTGCTCTCTGTAAGGTTCCAGAAAGAGTTAGTTCCTTTCTTGTGGCTCATTGCATTCTCTCCTCGGTCTATGCCAGGAGCCAGTCAAAGTCTTGGGTTCCAAATCGCTGAGGCGCTTGAACACCACTCAAGGGTGGTCCCCAAATTCATAAAGCATAAAGATTCTCCTGGGAACAGATGTCTGTGGTGTGCCTAATTATCTAGGAGTCGTTGCTTCAGGCAATTATCTCTGCCTAATGCCTGGTCAGTGGCCGATGGTCTGGCCAGATGGTCAGCGGCTTGGAAAGAATAACATGTGAGAAGGGGTGATGGGTACACTCAGGGAAGAGACTGGATGCACGCCTCAAGATGAGCTCAGTGGATGAGACTGCATTCATCGGCAAGTTCACCAAGAGGCTCCACTGTGGAGGCAGCTTTACATCGTCAGAAAGACCAAAGGGCTTTTCCCTCATGGAGATCTCGGCTAAGTCTTTTCTTGGTCTGATGGAGCGGTTCAGATGATGCCAGGGATAAAGGCTGTGCAAAAATCTAAGTAGCAGGGTCCTCCTCTCAGCATGGTGACCTAACAAGGGCCACCGTTAGGTTCCAGCTATGTCGAAGGAGCAGGAGGAGGATATTGACTTTAAAGATCTTTAAAGCTCACTATATTATAGAGTAGAAATTATGCCCTCATCAATTATATATACATAATAACATACTTGTGTTATATTCTCTGGCTACCATCTATTTGGATTTAATAGATATCTACAGAACGCTTTCATCAAATTTTAAATCCTTCAACATCATAAAGTTTTAATTCTTCTGTGCTGTTGCTTTATAAGCACCATAATCCGATCAGCATCGAATTTTGGTATCTCTTGAAACAAAATTTCGCTCAGTAGAATCAAATAAGCTTTTGAGATAAGGCGAGACTGTTGGGAACGGGATTTTCTGGCCTATCTACAGGTCCCACTGACCACAGCCTGACAGAAAGATGGATCTTCAACTCACATATATTGCCTGCTGAAGGCTCTTAGAAACTTGGAGTGTTGGCTAGGATGGAAGCTTTGCTTTGAACTTACCATGGGGAATGAGTGGTACCCTTCCTGCCTGCTTTGGGAAGCCACGAAAAGAGAATGCTGAATTATTATTTGGGGTTGATGGACCCTGATTTCTAAAACAGAACAGGAAGAGGCATGGCACCTCCTCTTGCACTGCCAGCTAGAGCAGCTGAGGTGACCAGGAGATGACTGGAAACCAACTCAGGCTAGAACAGCAAGGACTCTCGGCTGCTAAATGGTTATATGTTGCTCTACTAGCTGGGTCAGTTAGGACAAAGAATGGCTGTAGAGGAAAAGTTGGAGCACCTGCGGTAGTCTCATCAGCCTGTAGGAAGGACTCGTGTGTGGACTGTGTTGGTCATGGTGTGTTCTGTGGTCTCTTCTGCCTGTAGGAAGGATTCTTGTGTGTGGACTGTGTTGGTCATGGAGTGCTTTGTATTCGTTATCAACTGTGGAAATTCAGATGAGGTCGAACTAGGAAGAGCAGACACTGGCCAAAGAGCTTAGACTTTTGCTCTTGGAATAAGTAACCCAGCACTGTGTTGTCTCTATTATGGTGGCCTTGTTTTAAGTTACAGAAGGTGGAGTGCCTATACTGAAAAGAAGGGTGTATAGGACACCTTAGAGAGGGAATGTTGATGAGACTATAAAGCAGTCTACCTAGACTTCAGTAGCCATGAATAATCTGAATATCCTTTTTCTGGGAGAAACCCCAAGATAGGTGAGATCACAGGACACCACTTTCCATTAGGGGGATGAGGAAAGCAGGTATTTCCCATCCCTGTTTCCTGGACTCAGCACATCCTCATGGCTTATACTTGCTCAGTCCTGTTTAATATGTCCTCTGGACTTAGAAACCCAATGAATGGTGAGATGCAAAGGTCTGGAGTCGGGCTAGGGGAATATACAAAGGCAGAGTCAGAAGGGCCAAGGTCACTGTGGACAACGTCCAGAGCTCATGACACTTTCAATGGGTATGTAGTTTCAGGCCTGGGACTTCACATATGCTCCTGTGGTGCCCATGCGCTGATCTGACACACAGCTGATAAGACAACAGCCACCATTCTTGCTAAAGACAACCAGGGTCACATCTTGCTCTTTGAGCAATCTGGTGGTTCCCGATGGCATTGATGCTGCTTCAAAGATGTCTGGTTACTTTGAGTTTCACGTCACATTCTTCACCAAAGATTGGTCATCACTTGGCTTTCCACATACAGTGGTCTAGCTTCCTCTACAAGCCCTTCTTTCCGAGGACATGGCCTGTTTTTTCCTTGACACAGGTTGAGGAGACAATATGAGGAAATCGTCATGGTGAAGGAAGCAAAATGGTCCTTAAAATGAATCCCAGCTGTTTGGGAGGAGGGGACAACTAGATCCTCCGACAGCCTTCCATCCTTCTCCCACTGGTGGGAAGATGCTAATGTGCTTTCCAGCTTTCTTATGCAATGTCTCACTTACAGCTTAAATGGGAATTTCCTCCCATACATGTGTTTTGACCACATGGTCCTCAGTAGTGGAATTAATCTGGGAGTGTGTAGAAAGTCTGAGAGGTGGGGACAGGTTAGAGGGAGTCGGCGAGCAGAAACTCTGCTTTGAAGACTTCTCTTTCTGCATCCTGCCTGCGACAAAGTGAACAGCCTTCTTCTAGTCCTGGTTCCTGCTGCCATGATGCCCATTTGAACACATGAACCACACAACCATGGATTGAATCTTATGGAATCAGGAGTGAAACATCTCTTTCCCCTTTAGTTGTCTGTGTCAGGAATTCTGTTCTAACCATAAGAGCCACTAACACAGTTACTTCCCAGGCCTGGTTATAAATGCCTGGATGTTCCAGCCTTCTTCTCCTTCAGCTCTTAAATGTGTTATCTTCCTAGTCTTCTTTAATTGGACATACGTAAACTTTCCAGCAAAAACACAGCAACTCTGGAAGCCTTATAACCATACAGGTAGTATTAGATAGAGAGCCACTAAGTACAACAGCTTAGAGCTCTGAACCAGGAAAGGTCCATTAATGGAACACCTTTCTTTTCCTGTTTTTATAAGTTTGTTGTTGTTGTTATCAGGCATATTCATATGTGATTCAAGTTGCTTTTTTATTTCTACCTTTCTGTGGATTCTGGGGGAGAACTGGGACAGCCACATTTATGGCGCCAGGGTTCTCACCCACTGAGTCTTCTCCCCAGCTCCAGAAAAATAGGTTTAGTAGAAAAAAAAGTATAACTTACTCTTTTAAATTTTTTAACTCAGGGAGGATTTGTTGGCCATTGGTTTTTAACCAGGTACTACCTTAGTCATTGGAGATTTATATATGAACAGTACGAAGAGCCTTGTACTTACTTGAGGGCATATGGGTCATAAGAATAATGTAAAAATAAAAATGGCTTTGCAGTGGTGGTGAGCACTTCTAAGGGAACATAAGCTGGGAAAGGGTTTCTTGAGAGTAGGAGCATGGCAATGTAAGCAAAGGCCCATGGGCCTGCAGAACAAACAGGGAAGCACACTGGCTGTTAGCCTGGTTAGCTCTGCAGGGTTCAGGCTTTTGAGAAGGAAAGGTACTTGGGATTTTAAAACAGGTAATAGTCTTGCCTGGTGTGTATGTTCTTATGATGTATATAACCATTTAAAATTGAGGTGACAATGATAAAATGTTATTTTTTTAATTACTTTTGAGAACTTTATATGTGTGCCCTGTATTTACATAATTTCCCCCTTTATCCTCTCTCCAGCTTCTCCTATGTCTCTCCCTCTCAAATCCTTGGCCTTACATACCTACAGACACACAGACACATACACACACATACATACATACATACATACATATGCATATATGTACATTTACACATATACATATATTTTTTATTCACACACATACATGCATATGCATATATATTTACATATATGCATTTTTTCCATTCACACACACATACATACATATGCTCTCAGAGCACACCTTGCAATGTCTAACCAGCAAGGTGTTTATCTCCAGCACTGATTGATTTCTCCCTCAGTCAATTGTCAGTTGGCTGTAGTTCTTCATCCAAGTGTGGGACTTTGTGAGATTTCTCTCATGCATGTTGGCATGTAAACTGCTGTTGTTACTGTTCAGGTCTTGTTCTCAACAAGCCATATTGTTAATATCTCATGGTACAGCTTTTCTGTCACAATGTCTTTCATAGTAATTGTTAATTTTTCCTTTCTGGTGTTTTATGTTGTGTGTTCTAGTTTATCTTTACTCTGGGGAAGAACATTTGGTACTGGTGGTGATAAATCTCTCAATTTTTGCTTACCCAGCATAGTCCTTGCCTTTGTATGTGTGCGATGAGAACGTTCAGAATCCACTCAACAATCTTCGGGTATACATCACAGTGTTAAAACGAGCTACCACACTAGCTAAGTATTCTGAGTTCTTTTCATTAAATAACTGAAAAATTTTAATGTTTTGATCAACATCTCTTTTTTTTCCTTTTTTTTAAAAATTATTTTCTTTATTTACATTTCAAATGCTATCCCGAAAGTTTCCTATACCCCTCCCCCCACCTCTGCTCCCCTACCCACCCACTCCCACTACTTGGCCCAGGCCTTGCCTTGTGCTGGGTCATATAAAGTTTGCAAGACCAAGGGG
>NC_034594.1:156452400-156454584 GCF_900095145.1 Mus pahari | reverse complement strand
AGTGGTTGTACAAGCTTGCAATCCCACCAGCAATGGAGGAGTGTTCCTATTTCTCCACAACCTCGCCAGCATCTGCTGTCACCTGAATTTTTAATTTTAGCCATTCTGACTGGTGTGAGATGGAATCTCAGGTTTGTTTTGATTTGCATTTCCCTGATGGCTAAGGATGTGATCAACATCTCTTATTGCTCCTGTCTCAAGCCTCTAGTAATAAATGATCAGTTTCTTTTTATGAGTTGGATCTTTTGAAATTCCATGAATAGCAGATAATGCGGTCGGGCAGTCATCTTCTTGCCTGGCTTTCTTCCTTTGTGATATGTGTTGATCATCTATGTTTGTAGACTATCACCTTCTTTTTACAGCTGAATAACACCCCATTCTGTAGGCACACCATATCTTCTTTATCTGTTCATTTCTTTATGGAAGCTTGCGTTGAGTGTACATCTTGGCTAGTGTAACCAATACCACAGTGAACATGGGTGGATTTGAACATGCTTATTTCATTTCCTTTAATATATACTCAGAAGTGGGCCACTGGACTCAAGGTAGTTCAGATTTTTCCCTAGGAAGCTTTCATACTGCTTTCCATGGCTGCATTGATGAAATCTTCTTAGGTAGGTTTCTTGCCTCCCACTGGCTATCACAATTGAGCCATGGTCCACACCTCTCCCAATGCAGTGCTGCGATTGGACACTTGCGCTCTTCTTCCTAAAACAAATTAATTGATCAGGTATTACAACTGTTTGTTACTGACCTCCATCAGGATTATTCTTGCCTACCACAAATCACCCTCAAAGTTCAGATGTCGTTGACGCTGTGGACATGAACTTCTGCTCTCTTTCCAGAAGTACCGAACCCCAACCCTCACACACACATCTCTGTTCCCATTTCCCAATGTGGTCTGGCTGACCTTCCTCACCTTCCCTCTCTCCACTTGCTCATGCAAGTGAGTCAACTAAAAGCAATGAGAACTCCCACTGAGTCCAACGGTGAGCCATGGCACTTCTTGGGTCTGTGTCATTACAACTGAGAAGACTAGGTAAGCAAACATTCTCTAACACAAGCAAAGCGAGAATGGGTCCTAGAGTTTTGGTAAACCATCAGTACCTTGAGATTGCTAACAATATGTGTTATAGCCTCGTACATACAGTTTTCCAGAACTGCCTATGATCTGGACAAAGGATAGTAGCTTGACTGTCAGAAGGCTGTATAAAATCGTGTGTTGCCACAATGAACTTCTCAGATGGGCCAGCCACTTAGCATTGTCCAATGGGACTGAGAAGAGGATCCAGCAGTCACAGTTTGAACACAGTAGAGTCAATGGTGGAGGTGATGGGTAGGGTAGGGTGAACTTGTGGAAGGTATAAAAGAGACACTTCTTTTTTGGCAGAAAATGGAGGGTTCTAATCAACAGGATCACTTTTGGAAAAACAGAAAAAGGGGTGCAATGGCCCCCAAGTCTGTCTACAAGGCTAACAAGAACAGAGATATAGCAACCAAATTCAAGGCCCTGGTACACGTTCCAGTACTGAAAAACAGAGGTGTATAGGGAGATATTTGAGAGTTTTTTAGAAAAGGGAACAAAGGAGAGGCTTTAGACATGTGTAACAGACAAGACAGAGCAGGTAGGCTTGCCAAGAGTGTCGTTATGTCAGCTCTGGTCCCACTGGGGGGTCAGAGAACTTGATAGAGCTGCTCTCACTTGCTGGGGACAGTCTGGCTCTGATGACTTTACAAGTTCCGCTTTAAGGGGCAGGCTAATCATCAAGGGTAGTCACCTTCATTGGTCTGGGGGCAGGGGGACTATTCTGTAGCATCCTGCTGCTGCTCAGAGGTGGTTTTGGTCATTTGTCTTAGAGATGTTTATCAGTCATTTCTGTCATCCCTGGAATGACAGAAGTAAGCCAGGTGGACAGTGAAGGCTCAAGTGACAAAGGTAGAGCCAGAAGCTGGGTTTGAGGGTTTCAGCAGATGTGTCTATCCGAGGGGGCACAGTAAGGGACCACCCGTATGACTGCTCCATGACTAAGGCCAAGGCTTTTATTGTAGATACTTGCAGACATGAGAGAGAGGACACTGAGAAGCATCTGGAGGAGAGGGAGAGGGAGAGAGGGAGAGGGAGAGAGAGAGAGAGAGAGAGAGAGAGAGAGAGAGAGAGAGAGAGAGAGAGAGAAAGAGAGAGAG
>NC_034594.1:156441086-156451990 GCF_900095145.1 Mus pahari | reverse complement strand
CCAGAGGCTCTCCCTATGTAATCCAGACATTTTGTCATTTTGTGCTCTCTCTCTCTCTCTCTCTCTCTCTCTCTCTCTCTCTCTCTCTCTCTCCCTCCCTCCCTCCCTCCTTCCCTCCTCTTTCCTCTTCTCTTCTTCTCTCTCTGCGTTTATGCCTCTGTTCTCTCTTTTTCTCTCCCTCCCCTATTCCCCCTTCCCCATGTCAACTTCCCTGGCCTTAGTCCTTGGGGCCAGGGAACTTACCGACCTGAGAGCAGCTTCCCAACAAACCTGCCTTTAATATAATCTTTTCTGTCTTAAATTGGCTCAGTTCATCAGTGGTGGAGCAATAACCTATCAGATAGGTAGGTAGGTAGGTAGATGATAGATAGATAGATAGATAGATAGATAGATAGATAGATAGATAGATAGACAGACAAATAATCAAAGAGAAACTTCAGACATTGTCCTATGACTTGGGTAGACAGGAACTAAACAAAAATTACTGAGTACTTGAGGGTAACAGAGTAGTCCTATTGGGAGAATCTGGCAGGTTTTTCTAGTAATTCCCCGATTTAAGAAGAGGGAGTTATCTTCTTAGGGGAATTCACACTATCTGATGGCTTCTGCCTCTCTCTGCAAAAGGTCCAAATTTGATTCCTTACTTATGCCAGCAGAAAGCAGAACAACCCAAACCCAATATGCCCATGGCTTAGGAGGCCTCTGCCCAGTGTCCCTCTCTACCCTGTGCACAGGAGCCTCCGCTGTGTACCTGGCTGTGGGGAGGTTTTCTCCATGGAGACTTGGGTCCCTCACTGGGTGGATGGCAGTTTCCCCTGAAATCAGAGCTCAGCCAGACAACACTGCCAGAAAGAGAGCGGTGGTCCCTCCCCTCCACCCCATCCTCTCCTCCATACAGTCAGTGCTCTTCCCAAACCATGAGGTGCTCCCCTGCAGGTGGTGGCTTTGGAGATTTCTTCAGATGTGTAGAGCAGACAGACAAACTGACATTTTTAAAGAAAGGTCACTGCTGAGAATCTGGAGGGTAGGAACATCTGGATTCTCAATCAAAAGTCTGCAGAGGTGCAGAGGCAGGGTGCATGCAGCTTCTGCATCTCCTGGTGGGGGGAGAGGCTGTGGGAGGGCTTTCAGAAGATGCTGTGACTCTGACCACGGCTTGGAGAAAATAAAATTTCCTTGTGGTCCTCTGTGCATTGAGAAAGAGGGAGGGAGGGAGGAAGGGAAGTGAGAGAGAGAGAGAGAGAGAGAGAGAGAGAGAGAGAGAGAGAGAGAATGCATTAATGTGCATTGTGTGTGTGGGGGTGGCATGTATGCATGAATGTGTGTATGTTATTGTATGCTTGTGTGTGGTGTGTGTGTATGTAGTGTGTCTATGTATCCTTGAGTGTGCACTGTGTGTATATGCATGAGTCTGCATATGTGTGTGTGTGTGCGCGTGCGCGTGCGTGTGCGTGTGTGTGTGTGTGTGTGTGTGTGTGTGTGTGTGTGTAGAATGTGCTCATGTTGATCTTTGGCCACAGCAAGCCCAAGCAGCTTTCTAAGTTGGTCCTGCCCTGGTGCTGACCCTGAGAATGCCGGCTAACTGCCTCCTCAGAAGTGCTGGCAGGGTTCTTAGGAAACTGGATTAAAGAATGCTGTGAACCAAAGTTTCATCCCCAAGAGCTCTTTAACCTCAGCGGTCCCTCTAGAGTGCAAACAAGGCTGCACCCAGACACCTGCCGAGGGGAGATGTTCTTGTATGTCCTATTAAAGAGAAAGTTCCAGACTTCCACACATTGCCTCTTCAATAGCTGGTCACAGGAAATCTCTTTGGCTTCCAGTTTGCAAAGTGCCTCCATGCCCAAGGACAGAACAAGAACAAATTGGGGGTTCTTTGGGAGCCTCTGAGTACCCAGGCCCTCAGGAAGTACTGAAAGCTTAAAGCACCCAGTCACCCCCAAAACTCTGCTTTTTCTAGACACTTAAAAGTTGAGTTCTTCCTGTTGGGCATAATTAGACAGACAGGATGACTAAGTGTCGCCATGACATTGTCCAATGTGATGTGTCCCCCACCCCCTCTTTTGCAGCTCTCAGCCCCAGAGAGGTCTTGAAAGCTCTGTGCTGAATGATGGGATACAGACTGTTCCCCACATTTGGGGAGCTGCTCCCCTATTCACCACAGCTTCCAGGCCCAGCAGGTATTTCCACTTTGGGGCGGTGGGGGGTGGGGGGGAAGTTAGGATGTTCATAACTTAAGGTTACCCTTCCCCTCTTCCAAGGAAGCAGTCAAAAGTAACAGAATTAAGTTAATAGTAGAAGTAGAAAATGTGGAGAAAGATCCATAAGGGAGACAGTCACGTGAGGAGTATAAGTCTTAATTGTAAAGAGTTTGCTATGTCCCTGGTTGACCTCACACTTACTTAGTCCTTATAGGTTGACCTTTAACTCTTGAATCCCCTGCCTCCACCCTACATGGTACATCAGAATACCTGGGCTGTTTTATGGGGTGTTGGACATGAAACCTAGAACTTCATTCATTTCGAGCAAGTACTCTACCAAGTGAGCCCCGTTGCCAACTGAAGATTTTTTTTTTTCTGCTCAGTCAAAGTAGCAGAAGTGAGCTCCTGGGACAAGGGGACAAGATGGCTCCTGGTGCCTGAGGCTGCAGACTCTGGAGCTGTGCTCCTGAGGAGGAAAAATGTCCTCTCTGGCTTGCTAGCTGGGCAGCACACTACTGAGCTCCACCTCCCAGCTTCCTCTTCTGGGAAGTGTTGTGACAAAGATAATCAGTTTGCAGGTGGGAAATGGCGAGAAGAGTTTCAGAGAACAGTATGCCCCTGCAGACTCCTGACTTCAGCCACGGGTCCCCTCCAGCTGCAGCTCCTGGACAAACGAGATCTTGTACGAGGGAAGCTGAGCATGTGGAACTGCTCATTTTGCAAATGAGGAACCACAGGGGCAGTATTTCTTTGGCTTTTAAGGCTCTTGCTTATTTTTATTTCTTTGTTTTTGTGTTGAAGATTAAACTCGGAGCCTCGGACACGCTACACAAGTATGTTATCATTGAGCTATGGTCTAAGCCTCTTTGTTTACTCTTAATTGTAGGACAGGAGCTCACTGAGTTTCCTGGGCTGGTATTGGACTCACCGTGTGTAGTCCAGGGAAGCCCCGAACCTTTCTGAGCTATCTGCCTCAGTGTCTTGGGTATACTGCTAGGACTATGTACAGGTTTCTATTACCAGATCTGGTGGTTCCAATTCTTAACTGTATTTTCTCCTGCATTTCTCCTCTTTTAGACATTACCAATAGGTAAAAGTGACCCCTCCATAAAGCAAATATTTTTGGTTATCTACTGTATTAGTCGTGGAAGAGCTTCACCTTCTTTAACTGTCATTTCCATCCAGGTTGAGCAAGAGAAGTCAGCAGGTGATTGATAGAACTCAATTCAGTCAAACAGTGAATTAGTACCAGACCTTGGCTTAGGGGCACTTGACTCAAATTTTCATAGTCTTTGACCTTAGAATTGAAGTTTAGGATGGACAATGGGCTTTATTAAAGTGTCTCCCTCCTCCCTTTGTCCCTCCCTCCTTCCCTCTCTCCCTCCCTCTTCTCCCCCTCCCTCCCTCTCCTCCCCTCACCTCCCCCACTCTGGCTGTTTTGAGATAGCGCTTGCTATGTAGCCCAGCTCAAATTGAGTTTGCAATCCTCCTGCCTCTGCCCCCCTGTTGCTGGAATTAACTGTGTGTACCATCACACTTAGTTGAGGGTGATCTGACAGACACACAAGTTGAATTTTAAACTGTGGTGTAGCCATTAAAGTTACCTATATCTTCACTATGGCTGGCCTTTTTCCTTTTACTTTCTTTCTTTTTTTTTTTAACTTACCCTAAGAATAAATTCTTTTAGTTGAACTGGGCACTGACAGCAGGTCGTCTGTGTTTCCTGGCATCCATGTTTAACAGTGGATTTCTGCTGTCTTGTATCTTGCTGGCAACGATCTAAGCACTGGGTACTTGCCACAACCCCAGGAAATAGAAGCATCAGTCACTGCGCTTGCTCCACACTCTAAAACATCCAGGCCTAATTTTAGCAGTTGGAGAGCAAGGAAATAATTAAAGAGTAGCTTGCTTATTCCTAGGTTAGAGAACCGTGTTGCATGGAGACAACTCAGAGTTTAAAATATTTATTCTATTTGCTTGACTATCAATTGATTTATTTTGGGCCCAGGTAATAGAGACTCAAACACCCACGACATTGCTGGCGTGAGGAGCGCAGAGAAGATGAGTGGTCATCGCTTCTGAACTGTAGTTTTATGAAAGTTTATGAAGGTTTATAAGAAGCCACCATTCTTTAGGATATATTTAGGAATTGTTTTAAGCTGGAAATAGAACCTCTGTCTACACCACCTTGACACAGCAATAGGAAATTAGGACTCTGTGGTTTGTCCTTTTAATATCAAGAGTCTACTGGCAAAGTATGAGTCTCAACTTTCACACATGGCTTATGGTATAAGTTTCATTAGAGTCACTCACTTATATACTAAAAAATAAAAACTGATATCTTTACAAATTTTATTACTATTCAGAAACAAAAGGTGGCCATACAAAAAATTGGTTTACGTGTTTTATTCATTTCTGTCAGCAAATACCTAACAAGTACCCTTCAAAAAGAATTTCACTAGGGTATAGATGCTGCCTCTCAGTATCATTCATTCATTCATTCATTCACAAATATTCTGCTGAAGTATTTATATATGAGAGTTTGCTTAAGGAATAGTTTGACTTGACTGTTTCAAGGAATGGTGAGGATTTTCAGCCATAAAACAAGTAACATGGGATTTGCAGTACTATAATAAGTTATATACACTCTTATAAATGGGAACGACTGAGGGGCCCACTAGTGCTGGGTAGATGTTAAGTATTGTTAAATTGCCATTGTACATTGTAAAAACATTGCTAATGTTAATGAGAAGTCCTTGTTGTAAGTACTCATTCTGATGTTTATTTTTCCAGTAAATAATCTAAGATGTTGGGAGGCAAGGGCATGAGGGTCCCTGATTGACAGCCGTTTAACTTCTTCCTTGTGCATTGTCTGTCTTGGAAAAAGGCAAGCAGCCCAACAGTCAGGTGAAAGTCTCTCAAAGCACCACTGTACCTCAGATAAGCCATGGGTGGCTTGAGGAAGTTCTGGGGCAACTGTAGCTCTTTGCTGCAAAACCATAACTCTAGCTCCCAAAATGGCAGCCACCAACATAACTGTTTCAAATACCCTGTCCTAAGAATTTGTTAGCACCAGTTTTGGTGGAATCTAGATGACCCTGCTGTGTAAGAAGAAGAACACTTTGCCTTTTGGCTGAGCAGAAATGCTACCATGACTCATGCAAAAAGGTTGTATTATGATTGGCACAAAAATGGTTTTTCTTTGTGTGGAGATTTATAGCAAACATCCATTTTCTGGCTGTTTGGCTCTCCTGGTGTTGCAACATTTGGTCCAATTAAAGACTTCTCTCAGTGGCCTTTTCACTTGTCTGCCCCTTACCTCTGTCATGAATAGACAAGGCTGAGTGGGTAACACAAAGACAGGTAGTAGCAGTGGCAGTAGCTCAAGACATGCCAGCACCATATGTGCCAGCAGAAACAGCAGCAACCTTAGCAGTGCCCATGTAAGTAGTGGCAGCCACCAGATGGTGATGACTAGCAGCTAAAGGGTTGCTGGGGAGTTCTGAGATCTGCCAGGCTTTAAAGCCAAAGGGTCTAAGATACCCGAGTGCTGGGAGCTGCAGCTTTGTCACCACAGTACTGAGGCATCCAGGATAGACACCTCCAGGCCTGAACGAGAGATGTAACACTGGAGGAGTTATGTGAATATAAGGACAGGCTCCGGTCCCCAGAATCCACACAAAGCCCAATACAGCTGTATATGTCTGCAATCCCTGTGCCCAGATGGCAGAGATGGGGATGCTTGGAGTGAGCTTCATGTCCAGACTAGACATGTTGAAATGGTTCTTTGGGACAAATCCAATCTTGGTTGTCAGGATATCTGCAGTCAGTTCCCATGAATCAGCAGCAGTAGCTCAATCCACTTGCAAACACCATTCACAAACCAGCAATGACAGATCAATCCAGAAGAAACCACAGTGCTCTGCCAATTGACCTGAGTCTGCAGAAATGGCAAAAAGCCTCTGGAATATCGTAAGAGTATCTTTGGTGGGTTTCTCTCTATGAAGTCTCAACAAATGATGATCAGTGAAGAAAACAAGATGAACCAATGCCAGAAAAGCCCAATGCAGACCAGCAAACATTGGCAAGGAGAACCAATGCCTGTTGGAGAACCAACTGCCTGTTGGGTTATATTTACACCCTTCCCAAGCACCACGTGTTCACTCTCTCAAGCATCTGCTCTAGCAAAACATCACATGCCCTCTTTCCAGGCAGCTTCCAGAAAAATACCAATGTGAGTTCTCAGCAAAACATCCTCCCATGTGTCTACCTCAGCAAATCATCCTGTCATGAGAGAGTTTCCAGAAAAACATCATGTGACACAACTGAGTCTCCAAAGAAACCAGAGATTTCCACTTCAAGAAACCTTAAATTAAACAAAAAAAATGAGAATTTCAGACACACATAGAGCAAATTTTACACAATCCCACCCCATTTCCTACCTTCTGGTTTTATCTCTATTATCTCCATCATTTTCATCCCAACTTCATGTGCTCTCTCTCCCTCTGTAAACCCACTGATTGCACATAATGCACATATGTTAACGAGTATAGGACCATATACTGGAGCATGGGTAGCTTGTTAGATGGGATTGAATCCCTTAACATCCCTTAATAAAACTATCTCTTCCCCAGTGGCCATCATGCCAATAGCTCCTCGGCTAGATGGGGTTTCATGAGAGATTTCCCATCCATGATGCCATTTTGGCTGGCTTGATCTTGTTGAGTGCGGTCATAGCCAATATGGGCTCGTGTGTGCAGAGACCCTTTTGTATCAAGCAAGTGCCATTTTTGCTGCAGGCATCTACTCTTACAATCTTTCTGCTTCTTCTTCTACCTTAGTCCCTGACCTTGGGGTGATGGGCTATGATATAGATGCTCCACTTGGAGCTGAGCCCTCTACATTCTCTGAATGTTGATCAATTTTGGGTCTCCATTTTAACTATCATTTGCTGTGCAAAAGCTTCTCTAATAAGGATTTAAGGGGTGTACCAATCTTTGGCTATAAAGATAAGAGCTCAGGGATCAGTTTATTATCATGTCAATTTAACAAAATAATGGAATTAATTTTTCTTCTAGAACCTATGATCTAGCCATTCATGGTTTTTTGTCCCAACTAATGGTACCAGGCATAAGTTTCATTGTGTAGAACAGGCTTTAAATCCAATGAGAGAGTAGTTGTTTACTTCTATGACATTGCTGCCACCTTTGCACCAGTGGGCAGGTCTTTCCAGGCCAGTTTTAATTTTAACTTGCAGAGCTCATTTAGATAAGACTATTGCTGCCGATTCTCTCCTGGTAGCAGTTATAGCATCTTCCAGCACTATACAAGCTAGCAAATAGGAGTACAGCTCTCAGGTCAGTATCAGATTAACTTCACCATTTTCTATGACTCATGTATGTGTTGTATCCAGCAATAGTGCATTTTATTCACATTCTGGAGAGTAACCAAGAGCAGTAAAAATACATGCCATATTTGAGAGGAAGTCTATGGGACCACAGTGACCAACAACTCAAAAAGATAGAACACATACGTGGCATTGGGCTGTTTATTCGCTAGTCTGTGGTGTCTAGGAGAGGTAATGCCTGCCAATTACAGAGTAACTGCATTTAGAATGTTTTATATGTATATAAATGATTTTATGTCTTTTTGAATGCTTATAAATGATACACACACACATATATATTATATATATATATGTGTGTGTGTGTATGTATGGAATTTTCTACAGAAGCAGGCTTCCATATGCCATTTTAGAGGTTTTTAATTTAGCTATCCTTTCCCATGTTTTCTCCTTCAGAAAATGTTCTGTTTTTCAGTGGATTATCTCAGGTATTTTATCAGAGTGGCAGAAAGCTGAGTAGTACAAAAAGCATGTGAGTTATTGCTCACATGAAGAAATTTTATCTTAAAGACCTTATGACCAAGGATTTAAATCAAGACAAATCAAACAGACACAAAACAATGACAAACTCAAATATTTATGCTCATGTGAGATTATAGATCAATTTTTTTTGTGTCCTTCCTTTCTTCCTTCCTTTGTCTCTCTCTTCCTTACAACCTAGCCCAAGGATACCAAGAATAAGATATCAGCACAGACATGGTAGTTAGTGGTCAGCAGGATTCCTTATTTGGTTTGCAGAAGGCAAACTAGTCTTCAGAAGAATGTGTTCTTGATGTAAAATACATTATAGTTTAATAACTTTCCTCCAGTAGAAGTTATAATGAAGATAACTGAGAATTATCTGCAAAGATAAAATATTTTCCACAGAAGGGCATGGTGTGGAAAGAGATTACCATCACACTGTTAGAACTTATAACAAAAAACTCTTTGTAGACAAAATTACACAGTTACCACAATGCCCAAGTTGTCCCAGACTTCAGATCAGATGTCCCTAGGTGAATTCTGTATCAAAAGCATTTACAAATAGAGATATCAATAAATGTTTTATTGATAACTGTAACTTAACCCTGAACTCAGAAATATAGTTGTGCAAGGGGTTCTATTTGTTACTTAGTAATTAGTCAACAATAATCAGACACCGGAGCAATTTGTTCTGTTTACCTTATCTTCCTTTACTGTCATATCTGAATAAAATAATATCTCTCTGTTGGTCATCTATCTATCTATCTATCTATCTATCTATCTATCTATCTATCTATCTATCTATCTATCTCTCAGTCATCTATTTATCCTGTGGGAGGACTGAAAACACCTGTCCAGAGAGAAAGAAGGCAGAAGAAAAGCTGTACCAGTATGTAGAGCAGAGCTTATGATGGTTACCCTGCAAGATATAGGTGAATGGGCACTTGACCCGTTATCTTCCATCAAACAAAAGCTAGTGTGCTGTGAGGAAGGATGCAGTGCAAGGCGCTTTGGTGAGTTGTAAGGTGGATGGGACTGACTTGAAAGGTTTTCCTAGGCTTTAGACTAGCACATGGATTCCACTGATGCGGGTGCTCCATGTTCCATACACAGAGATTGTTCCATATATATTTGTGGACTTTTGATAAATAAAATAATAAATCAGTGAAAAGACGAGCAGCTGAGGAATGAGATGCTGGTCTTGAGTAAGGAAATAAGGAAAGGCCTTTGAGCATCTTAGGAGGTCTCTGCAAAGAATGTCTACAGTTCCTTGAGGCTGAAATCTTCCCAGTGAGAATTTTGCTATGCGTTTTTTTCTGCAGCTGGGCTTTGAGTAAGACATAAAATGGAGAGAGGCAAAGAGAAAGAGAGAGAGACAGAGAGAGAGACAGAGACAGAGACAAAGAGAGAGACAGACAGAGAGAGACAGAGAGATAGAGAGATAGACATAGAAACAGAGAGAAAGGAAGAGAGAGAGAGAGAGAGAGAGAGAGAGAGAGAGAGAGAGAGAGAGAGAGAGAGAGAGAATAGGAAGGAATATAAGTCTGCTGTTCTGCTCCTCTGCAGTGGTGGAGTTCTCATGGACCACAGAGGCTACAGAGGCAAATAGGTGCATTAAAGGCTTAAGGTCTCATCATGAGAGCCTTGAACTTCATGTGAGCGTTGTAGCCAAAGTAGCTTCCAGAAGGTGGGGCTCAGTGACTCTTTCACCCTAACCTTGAGGAAGATCAACTCCTACAGTGTACAGCTGCTCCAGCAACTGCACAGCGTTCAAAGGAGAGCAACTCACTTTAGGATCCAGGCAAGCAGAAATTCAGAATCAGTGCATGAACTTGAGGCAATTGGCCTGATTTTCAAACATTACTAGACCCTTTGATAGATGGAGGATAGAAGGCCCAACAGCTAATTCACCCAGCTAAGATTTAATGCATCATTCTAATGTTGTTGATTTCCCCAAAGTAATTTCTGTTTGGCCTTAGGAGACCCCGAGGGATACTGTTTGAACTCCAGCCACAGCTTTGCTCCCTAATCATGTTTGGCCCACTCAGTCTTTGAGATGATTTTCACACTGCCTAAATACCCAAAGGGAAGACACGGAGGTCCGGAAGACGTTAAACAGCCATTAGAAATCAACACAGAGCATAGAACAGCCATTGTCCACAGTGTAAAGTCCAAAGCACTTCCAAATTTATCTCACTACACTTGAGTGGTAGTGCTTTGGGCAGATATGGATGCCAAATGATGGTTGGGAGTGCTTTTCCTAACAATTCTCATTAGCCTTAGCTAAGGTCACACATGAGTGTGTATTCTAAGAAAACGTAATTCATTTGTTGGACTGAGGTCCTTGAATTTTTCCTTTTCCTTTGATCAACATTCTATTCAATTCTCACTGCAGCTGACTACGCTAATGGTACTTGCTGTTTTGTTGTTGGTTTGGTTGGTTGGTTTTTATTATGAGCAAATGTTTTATAATCATGTCACCAATAATGGCAAGCCCATGAGAGATGTCCAACCTCCTTAGTTTGCAAATGCAAACTGAAATGACAATGTGAGGTCATCATTCAGCCTGAAGGATGACTACATGACCCACACAGGACAGGTGTATGTTTGAGAAGGTGGGGAGTTGGAGACTGGTACACATGCATGTTCTGTGTGAACATAAAAATATAGATCTACATTGAAGAGTCAACCCTACCCTTAGAGCATAAGTACATCTCACCCTTAGCATTTAGGGACCTGATTGTTTCACTTAGAATATTTTTTTTTGCATGGTTATCCTGTTTTATATTGTTTCTTTTATTATTATTATTATTATTATTATTATTATTATTATTATTATT
>NC_034594.1:156437980-156439506 GCF_900095145.1 Mus pahari | reverse complement strand
TCTCCTCTATCAATTTCAGTGTCTCTGGTTTTATGTGGAGGTCTTTGATCCACTTAGACTTGAGCTTTGTACAAGGAGATAAGAATGGATCTATTCACTTAGAATATTTTGAGACTCTTCCATGCATCAGAATTCTCCTTTTTTTATGGCTGAATAGCATTCTGATGTTTTGGTATATGGTATTTATTTACTATATTGGATAAATTAATTAAAAAATGCCAAATTGGGTACCACATTCACCAGTTGGTAATTATTTGGTTTGTCCTTGGTGTTGACCATTATGGCCCTAGTTCTTTATCCTTCTAGTCACATCTGTTACATGTGTGCCTGTTTCCTTTTGTTCTCTTTCAACACAATTCTTTATACACCTTGAAAGAGCAATTCTCAACTTCACATGGAAGAACAGACAACCCAGGATAACTAAAGCAATACTAAGTAATAAACAAACCTCTGAAGGTGTCACCACCACTTATTTCAAGCTGTACTACAGAGAAATTATAATAATAACTGCATGGTATTGGCATAAAAACAGACGGGTTGATCAATGGAACTGAATTAAGGACCCAGAAATCAACCCACACACCTATAAATATTTGATTTTTGACAAAGAAACCAAAACCATACGGAAAAAAAGAAAGCATCTTTAACAAGTGGTGCTGGTCTAACTAGATGTCTGCATGTAGAAGAATACAAATAGATCCATAGTTATCACCCTGCACAAAATTCAAGTCCAAGTGGATCAAAGACTTCAACATAATACCAGATACATTAAATCTAACAGAAGATAAAATGGAGAATAATCTTGAATGCATTTGTATAGGAGACAATTTCCTGAACGGAACACCAACAGCTCAGGCATATATGCACATCTGGCAGAAGACTAATATCCAAAATATATAAAGAACTCAAGAAATTAGACACCAATGAACCAAATACTAAATGGGCTAAAGAGCTAAACAGAGAATTCTCAACAGGAATCTCTAATGAAGAGGCACTTAAAGAAATGTTCAACATCCTTAGTCATCAGGGAAATGCTAATCAAAACAACTCTGAGATTCCATCTTACACCTGTCAGAATGACTGATCAGAAATTCACATGGCAGCACATGTTGGCGAGGATGTGAGTGAAGGGGACACTCCCCTATTGCTGGTGGGAGTGCAAACTTGTACAACCACTTTGGAAATCAATTTGGCAGTTTTTCAGAGAGCCACATTTTTATGTGGGTATAAGGGTGAGTATTTAGAAGAAGTCAGAAATTATACTGATTTAGGAAAGTGGAGTAGTAGGTCCTCATCTGGATTCCATGACTTTATCAGCAACAGATAGTTGTGTAGGTTTACAGTAGTCTGCATGAATTATTTCCCACTGATTAAGCTTAAATTCAGATAGATAGCAATTGGTTATGCCTAAGACATTAGTATCACTATTACAGCTTTTGAAATAACCCCCCCCTCTCTCTCCCCTCCCTCCCTTCCTCCTTCCCTCCCTCTCTCCCCCTCTTCCTTCCTTCCTTCCTTCCTTCCTT